>NW_024625330.1:0-3648 GCF_008729295.1 Plectropomus leopardus
GAAAAAATTTCTGGGGAAAAATTAAGGAAAACTATATTAATAATTATCATAATTGCGTATTTTAATTGTGTAACAAAATAATTTCTCTTTTCGGGTACTTCTTTTTTTTTTAATTTTATTTTACGTATTATTTATTTATTTATTTTTTTTACCAATTTTCAGGTAATTTCCTTTTTCTTTTTACTAATTTCACTTCTTTCATTGTTCACTGCTGTCTTCCCATATTTTTGGAAAGAAATCAAGCCAATTTGCTCAGGTTAAATGAAATGAAATGAAATATCAAACAGATAAACACTGCAATATGAAAACTATTTTCTCAAACTGTTTGCAGTCTCTCACCACAGTTGGTATATCCTAACACAGAGACGGTGGGGAACTCCTTGTGTTTGCGCTGAGATCGCAGCAGGTGCCTTTTTCTCCGCAGTTTCTCCAGCGCTGAGCGAATCTTCATCTCGCGCTCCTTCAGCAGTCTCTGCTGCACCTCGAACAGAGTCTCACCTGTAAGGACCAATCACAGAGCTGCAGCAACATCCGGGCAGAGGCGTGTGTGTGTGTGTGTGTGTTTTGCCTTTTATCGTTCAGGGATGTTACCTGAACCTCCGATGTATCTCGATCCTCCGCCCTGCTGATCCAAATTTGCCATTTCATTTTTCAGACGAGATCTAAATCACATGGAGACATTTAAAATTTTAATGGCTGAGGGGAAAAACATTAAAATATGTTAAAGGTGGGGCACTTTGAGTGCTCAAAGGCACCTTAACAAAGGGATCTCTGCCAGAGAGATCTGTAACTTGGCCTCTTTCGTCCTGGCGTTGCACCTGAAGATGTGGAGGACCATCGAGTATCTGTCAAAGACTTTAACCCCCCAGGCCTCCTCGAGCTCCCTCTAAATGGACGAGAAAATGTCCGTCAGTGTGTGAAAACCCTCCTGTGTGCAGCCAGAGAGCGATTTCAGATCAGCGCACCTCAGACAGAGCCGACAGACGCTCCACGTTCACAAACACCGCAGTGATTCCTGCTGTTCTCCTGATTCTCTCTAAACAGTGAAAAAAAGCACACGAGTCGCATTAACCCTTCGAACCTGAGCAAATTTCATGATTTCTTTCAAAAACTTGAGGATAAATGCAATGACCTACTTGGTAAGAAATGTCACACAAACTGCAAGAAAAACAAAGAAAATGACCAGAAATTGACCTGAAAACTAGTTGATGCAAAATTATCAAAAATCTAAAGAAAATGTCCAGAAAACTATATTTCAATCATTAAATTTCAATCATTATAATTATATGTTTAAAATTGTGTTACAGCAAAAAAGGCCCTTTTTTAAAAAAGGGTTTTTGCACTTTTTTCAGGTCATTTTCTTATTTGTTTTTCTTATTTTACTTTTCTTTTTTTGGATAATTTTATTGTTTCTTGTGATTTTCTTGGACATGTGTTGTAAAGAGTTAACTCTTTGAAACATGAGCATATTGGTTTAATTTTTAAAAAACATTGATAGAAGCAAACGAGCTATTTAACAGAAATGCCCCCAAAATAGAAAGACATTCTTAAGAAGTCACAAGAAAATTACATGAAATTAAAAAAAAGAGAAAGCAGTAAACAAATTTAAAAAACAACAAGAAATGGCCTCCAGAGATAATCATATAATTATAAATATAGTTTTCTGAAAATCTAAACATTTTTGGATCATATCCAATAATCTGCTAATGTTCAGATAATTTTAATTTTTATGGCATGTGGGACATTTCTTGCCAAGCTGCTTATTATCTTTTATTTGTTTGTTGTTTTTGAAAAAAAAAATCAAACCAGTTTTCGGGTTTCAGAGGTTTAAATTCTTGTGAGGGGCGTCTGAATGCAGCACAAGAAAACTGATGTAGATCCAGGTGTTAAAGGGTTAAGGCAGGCGAGCACAGACGGGATAAATACCTGTGAGAGACAGGAAGTTGCCTTTGCCAAATATCCTCTTCTTCTCTGGTGTCTTGGTGGAGAGGATGATCGTGTCCACGACTCTCCAGTCGTCCAGAGTGTTCACCAGCCCCACGGCCTCGGCCATCATCAGCTCAGCTGCACGCAGAGAGGCCAGATAAATCAGCGGGTCACACGGTCACACGGACCGCTGCCGTGACGCAGAAACATTTCTGCCCCCATTTACTACTTCCTTGTATATTCTTTAAATATGTCAAATATTTATAACCAGTGGCTTACATTATAGATGAAGGATTTCCTTATCACATAGGATAAAATGCACAAATTTTATTTATTTTTTCTTTACTGAATGTTTTTTGGGGTACATTTGCTTGATTTTATAATGTCCCTAGTGCAAAGTAATGAATTTCTAAAATAACAATAAGTCATAAAATACTCAAAAATATTCTAAGGCCATGACAACCTCTCTCTGATTATGACAATCAACTCCAACCAATATCTACACACACATATGTGCAGTATCTAAAACCGCACAAAATAATAAACGATAATGAGAAAAAGAGGAACAGAAAGGCCGCAGTACACATTTGTATATAGGATACATTGGGTCTTTTAAATTAAATTGTCACTTGACTTTATTAAAATAAATAAATAAATAAAAGTTGCTGTATATGATGTTGAAAGTTTCAAAGTTGAGAAAACATTTGCTAAAAGCATTTAAACAAAGTTTTATGTTACAGTCTGTTATATTCCAAAATCTAAATATTGACAAAAACATTTTCATTTTTATTATAAATGCATATCGGTTCCAAATATCGGACTCATTAACTACTAATAAATAGTATCGGTGTCGGCCCTAAAAAACCAATAAAGGTCGACCCCTGGTCTGTGTATCAGTATAAACAAATCCGCGCATGAGGATTATCTTTTGACTGTCTGAGATTGGCCAATCACTATCATTATGTTACGCCAAAAAACGTGAATAAAATACATTTATATTTGTGAGTCTCAGGTGTTGCTGCGTCACGGTGCTGTGAGGTGTAGTTACCTGTGGTCAGGTGCTGCTTCCTGCTGCCCCACTTCACATCAGGGTGCACGATGAACACTCTGTGCTGCTGATGCTCTCCTGCAGGGACCTGCAGCTGAAACAGCTCCTCCACCTCTCTGTCATCTATGAAGTCCTCCTCCTCCTCCTCCCCCTCCTCCTCATGGTTAAATCCCGCGTGCTCACCGCTGCTGGAGTCATCTTTGTTTCTGGACCTGCACGCGGACAGAGAAAACCTCTTGATGTGCTGCGCAGACGCACCTGAGCAGCTGGCTGCAGGAGCAAAATGAGGAGCGAGCAGGAGTCTGCAGACCGCTGGTCTCTGACAGAGAGAGGAGCAGCGTCTCTGCAGGAGAGGACACCAGGACTGGAGCCTCCTCAGTGTCCTCATCGTGTCTCCAGATGTTCGGACTGACTGAACTCACAGCTCAGATTTTCCCGATCAAACTAACTTACACAAATCATGCTGAAACTGAGGCACGAGGTCACCATCAGATCAGCTGTTGACGTTTTCGTCTTCTTCTTCTCGCGCGCTGAAGGATCACAAACCAGCATGCAAAGCGCACACCGCCCCCTGCTGTTCAAAGGTCTTTACTATCACTAAAACCTGCAGTTTAAACTTGATTTTTGGCATTTTAAGAGAAATGCAGACGATAGAATAATAATCAATAATAATA
>NW_024625331.1:0-3801 GCF_008729295.1 Plectropomus leopardus
ATCAAACCAATTCTCTCAGGTTTCAAAGGGTTAATAAATCATATTTAGCATTTAAAGTCTTCATTCTTCCCCGCCATACATGTCAAATCCCCACAAAAACAGAAACGTACAGTTTTTTAGCAGAATAATTGTACTCTCCAGGTAATCATAAAATGATAGAAGCAAGCTCGCCATTGCAATGTTGCTGGTTTGAATCCGAAAAGGAGGAAGAAAAATTAGGGATCCAGTGACAACCAGAAGCTGGAGAGCTGCAAATATCACACACCCCACTCCCTATAAATTCAGTTGATGTGCTGTGGAGGAAGGCACTCAAGCCCCAACCACTGGAGTGGAGTTGGTCGGTAGCCAACAGAGGAAATCTGTGGTTGTACTCGGCTGCTCCTGTGTGAATGTGTAGCAGGGTGTGTCTGAAATACAGCCGCTCTACACAATATTTCAATTGCCTGGACAAATAACGGCTCAAAGTAGAGCTTAAGTTATAAAATGTTTGACACCAACCATCTTGGTAAACAAGTGGACAAAATCCTCATAATTGTTATCGTTTGTGTTGTTAAAACCAGATGCATGTGTCAGGCTGAAATAACGCAGCATAGTCTTTAGTTACAGCTCTAAGCAGACCAAATCTGAAAACAGGAAAGATATGGGTTTTCATTCATTCATTTAAGGGCATAAATCATTCTCTTTGAAGCGCAGCCGAGCCTGTTTGCAAGGAACATAAGAAAGCCAATATGGAGAACAGCTGGTCAGTTGGGATGAACATGACATGCTGTTTGTTTGGGAAGAAAATAGAAAGAAGGGAGAAATGAGGAGATAAAAGTGTGAAAACAGATGAGTGTCACATTCAATAACCAAAATATCTCCTCACAGGCAAGCGCGCATTTTTCTGTGAGAAACAACATGAAGCGCTTCACTTTATTTGATGAGTGAAAAACTCTTAGGAACAATGGACACACAGAATACTCTATTTTTTTAAGCATCAGACATACCACAGCTCTAACAGGACACAGTGCACTGTCACATGTTTGTCACAAAAAGTGTTGCTTGCTTACAGAAGAAAGCCCTGTTTGTATATCTAAAATCCACACAGCAGATGAGCAGCAGACTTGCATGAGCCAAATGTAATATAATTAGAGATGCTGAACAGAGAATGCAATACTGACCACAATTAACTCAAATCAAGAAATTAAATGAAGTCCCTGTGACTGCGATCAAAGCAAAAACATCACTGCACACAGACTTAGCACAGATATGGAACAGAGATCTGCTGCCCTCTTGTGTACCAATGTATAATTTCCACACAAGAAGAGTAAGACAAAAAAGGTATATCCTGTAGTAGAGGAAGTATTCATATCCTTTACATACTTGAACAAGTAAAGAATACCTCACTCTACTCTAATTATTTTATTACAAGTTAAAGTTCTGCATTGAAAATGCCCCTTAAATACAAGTATGTAAATATTATCAGCAAAATTAACTACTGAAAAAATGTGACAAAAGACCTCCCTGTGTTGTATAATTGGGTAATTATTACATTATCAATGTAATAATGTGTAAATTATTTTACTGTTTTAGCTGGTTAAATACAATAGGACAATTTGACATACCTACAGTATGATTTGTAACATATTTTAGAAGATCATCATATCTTTTAAGCATAAAATATTTATTTGAATGTCTAGAAGTCTGTTTACAATAGTTTGTTTCTATTTTTAGTGAACTACAAGTAAAGATAAAGAAACATAAAGAAACGTATCACTCAATGAAGATAAAATGGAAATACACAAGTAAAATACAAGTTCCTCAAATTTGTATTACAGTAATGTGTCCCAATATTCTATTCTGAATGTATGGCCGAATTACACTCCATTTAAATTAGATTTAATGAAAAACTAAAAAGTAGTTGGAGAATTGCATTATAGGCAGTACTGGAGGCATTTCCAACACTTGTATCTGTATTGAAACCATTGTATTTGTTTTATTAAAACTGGAAGATGTAAATTTTCTAATAATATAATAAAAAAACGAACAAAGGAAAGAAAGAGCATAAATTAAAAAATGTGGGGGTTTTTTCCTGGTAAGTATTTTGCTAATATTCTCCTGGTGCCACAAATCTTTCATGTGAGTCATTAAAGAGAACATGAATCACTGAATTAATGTTTTTAACAGCCAGAAAAATATGATTGTTCAGTTTCTATCAGAAAAACATATCCCCCTTTTTTTTGGTAGTCATTCATTTCCATGTTGCTGTTCCTTTACAGAACAATTTATTATGCCAGTCTCTTTTAGGAACATGCCATGTTCATTTGTGCATACAAATTCACCATAATGCAAAAAATTAAGTATTTGGTTCTCACAGTGAGGGCCCCTAAACTTCACATGTGATATTTGCAGCTCTCCAGCCTCTGGTTGTCACTGGATCCCTGAATTTCCTTCCTCCTGCTTGAATTCAAACCAGCAACATTGCAATGGCAAGCTTCTATCATTTTAAGATTACTGAGACCTGTAGAGTACAATTATCCTGCTAAAAAAGCTGTGCTTTCCTGTTTTTGTGGGGATGTGGTGTGTATGGCTGGGAAGAATAAAGAGGGGGAAGGCAACAAGGAACTTTACAAAACATGACCCAAACATTAGCAGAAAATACTTGAAAATAAGAAAAAAGAGAATGTTGAAATAAAGCCTATGCCCTTGAAGAGAAAGTGTGGTTAATAAAAAAATACCACTTTTCAACTACAGAGCAGAAATGTTGATAGCAGTTTATCATCATGAAATTATTCTACAACTATTTCCAATCAACAATTCAAGACATTTTTTCATACTTTGGTTCCATTTTCTCAAATATGAGGATTATGCTGTTTCATATCATTGTCACTTCAATATCGTCAGGGTTTTTTTTTTTTTTTTTTTTCGCTTGTTGGTTGGACAAAACAATTTGTGAAAATGTCATTCTGGCCTCTGGGAACTTGTGATGGGCATTTTTCATCACTGTCTAATATTTTAGAGCCTTATAAAACAATAAATCGTGTAAATTTGAACACTTTTTATGTTCCCTTGTAATATTTTATGGGGGGAACCATAAATAAGCCTTTCGTTGGAACAGTGTAATTACTACCCCACAGAGGAGATCAAGCGATACAGTGAGCCTGCAATCAAACAGGAAACACTAATCATCAGACACCTTATCAAAATATGACAGCTGGATTAGTGTGTCAGTGAAGGAGGAACCTCCCATCCCACATGCTGTTGATAATTAGACGCATGAGATGTGAATAGAGCTGAGCAGTGAGTTCTGACATCTCAGTCACGTATTGTAACCTACATTTACATTCATACTAATTAAATCTATCCCCACTTTTCCAACTATTCCTACGACTTCACCTTCTTACACATTCAAGCCAATGCAGTGTTGCTTTAGATTTCCAACATTCACACTGTAGTTTTTTTTCTCCAGAAATTCCCCTCTCTAGTGTAACTCGTAGATATTCATGTGCAGACACCACAAAATTGCACCTCACTGAGTAAATTGATGTCGTTACTCTCCACCACTTCAAAACTGCTGAACCAAATTGTACCAAAAAAGTTGCACACTGGTATCTGTAGTGCTCATTGTGGTCACTACAGTGATTTAATGCTACATTATAGACTGCTGCTGAGCCAAATTAATACATCATGCAATTATGTAATTTTGACGGCATGCAGTTAAATGTGGTCAAAATTTTAAAACTGAATGGTAGCTAGAAGGGATTGCCTCTGTGCTGAAAAATGGAGTCCACCAAATGTTTTATGACCAGTTCGTAATTCCTG
>NW_024625332.1:0-2250 GCF_008729295.1 Plectropomus leopardus
AAAAAAAAAATAACAACACCCGTGAGTCCTCCTTCAGTTTCATTACCAGAATATTTATTTTATTCTTTTTCCTATTAAAACACTAGCTGCCATATTTAATAAAACAGCCAAACTGGCCAAGTGCCTCAGTCCTCCAATCAAATCTTCTCCGAACAGGTCACATGGGTCTGTGGGCGTGTCCTTGGCTTTTTGCTGCTGCGGTGTGAACGAGCCGGGCCCTGGAGTCGTGATGATGTCACCGCGGTTACGTCATTGTTGCTAAAAGTTGGTTGGTGGTTGTCGGCGGAGTCGAGCGTGGTCCCCTGTAAAACCGTGGTAACGGAAAATGTCTAGTATTGCATCGTTTACTGGCGGCCAGCAGAGGGAGGGTCTCCTCGTTTCGAATTTTAATTTTCCCCCCTTTTTCTAAAAAATACTGCCTCGTCTGTATGTATATTTAATATATGTATATATAAATATACACAGACCTGTGCATTGGCGCCCCCTGGAGGAAAAGTAATAAAAAGCAAATAATCTGCGACAATTAGGCTAAAAATTCGTATTAATTTTTGGTTGATTTTGCCGTTTTGTTGAGTGACAATGGTATTTTAAAGGAAAAGTGCGGCATTTTGGGAAATATTACTTGCTTTCTTGCCGAAAAGTAGATGCTCAGACTGAAACCGCTCTCGTGTCTGTACGATAATTATAAAAGTCAGCAGCAGGCTAAGTTAGCTTAGCATAAAGACTTGAAACACAGGGAAACTGCTAGCGTAGTTCTGTCTTTAACCCTTTGAAACCTGGATCGTCATCAGTTTACTTGTGCTGCGTTCAGACGACTTTCACAAGCTTTTTGACACTTTGACATTAGTATGATGTTTTGGTTGTTTTTTTAAACGCAGGGTAAGTAGGCAATAACCAACTTGTCAAGAAACACCCACAAACTGCAAGAAATCAGTAAAATGAGACAACGTAATTATCTAAAAAATGAGTTTTAAAAAAGAAGAGAGGATTTTTAGAAAATTATCCAAAGGAAAAAAGGGAAAATGTAATTTTATATTTAAAATTGTTTCCCCCCCAAAAATTTAAAATACATGAAATAAATAATTATTTTCATATTCAGCACTTTTTTTTAAGGTCATTTTCTGTTTCTTTTTATTTACTTTTACATTTTTTGTTTGTTTTTGCTAATTTTCAGTTATTTTTCTTGTAACTTTTTTTGGTTTTCTTTTATTGTTTTTACAAATTTCTTGCTAATTTTTGGGCCATGTCTTCAGTTGCTCATTGCCTACTTCCAATGGTTTTGCAAGAAATCAAACAAATTTGCTCCAGTTTCAAAATGATTTAAGGTCACAGAATCATCCAGCTTATCTAAATTTAATTTACATGTTGCTGTTATTTGCTTAATTTGTATAAAAACTAAATTGTAAAATGTCTCCTCCTTGTTTAAAACATACACACGAGAGAGCGGCATCAACGTGAACATCGAACTTTGGAAATAAAATTAATTTTTCTAAAATGTGGAACTTTTCCGGTAATGATCCTGAGAGAGGTCGCTCCAGCCGTCTGATTGGTCTTAACTGTTGCCGGGCAGAATATAGACAATTAAAAACTGGAGGTGAGAGAAAAGTAGAAATTAAATATTAAAAGGTGAAGAAACGATGATCTCTGCTGGCAGAGGGAGGGAGCTGAAATGTTGGAATAAAAAAACACAAAACAAAAAGATGAAAAAGAATAAGGTGAAAACTGAGCTGCGTCAGTGTGAACGGGATGTGATGACATTTTTAAATTTTAGATTGCTACTTTAATAAAAAAAAAGTGGCATAATGAGAAGATAATTAACGTGTTTCTTTCTGTTATCCTCATAATTTGTGGTTATCGTGTTTTGTTGCTGCGTTTAGTTTTTAGGAAAAAGTCATTCTGTTATTATTCTGTTTTGCTGTCGTTAAATCTCGTGCAGACTCAAACCAGCAGTGAATGTGTGTATCTGATTTATATAATTTATTTTAATTTAATCTCACATGCACCGTCCTGCTGACACAAATACTCACTAGAGCAGCAGTGTGTTTGTGTTTTCTTTAAAAAAAAAAGTGAAAAATAACTTTTAAGTTAGAAAATACATTTACTTTTTCCCGATCTTCAATTATTTGTTTAAAATGATAATATTCAAAATTTGGTTTCATTCTTAATTCTAGAGCAGCCGTCTGAATATTTCTTGTTTTGAAACACAGACACTATTTTTTTCTCATGAAAAAAATAAAATAAAATAAAATA
>NW_024625333.1:0-2513 GCF_008729295.1 Plectropomus leopardus
TTAATTACTATTAAACTATTATTTTTTATCAGAATGTGACAAACAACAGAGCATTTCACAAATCTGAGGTAAATTTAATGCACTTTTAATCAAAATAAAATCGACAGATTAAACAGTAAATGGATTAAAGAAATCTTAATTATTGTCAGCAGCGTACCAAACTCTTTGTAGAGACATTTTTAGCTTTTGTTTTAGCTTACAATGGAAACAGAAAAAAAAACAAAAAAAACTCAACTGTGGCCACTCCTCTCTCTAACAATTTAGTGCAAAACTGGGACACAGATGCAGAGAAAAGAGTTTGTCAAATCTTTAAATAAAAAGCCAGGGAATCAAACAAGGAAAAGCTGGAGAACATCAACAGACTGTGGCAACAATAACAATCTGACAGCTGAGTGGAGGAAGCACTGAGCTTTAAATACACTAGGGCTGATTACTGACTACACACAGGTGAGTGCAACTAGACACAGGTGAAACACATGAGGCGATCAACAAAGGTGGGAAAACTTAGGGAGTAAAAATAGCAATAAACACAATGAGAGCACATTTCAGAATAAAACAGGGAGTGGACACAAACACACAAGCAGACTCTTGACAGACTATCCCAACTTTCTGTAAAAGTTTTACAACCACACTATAGAATTTCTGCCACTTCTCAATCAAAACAAAAGTCAAACTTTGATGAAGTAAAGTTGGGTCATTTATTGCCAGTGACAATCTATTTGACATGATTTAGGTCACATTCATGACAAACGTTTTATTCATGTTACTTTTAGTCACATTATGTCTCCTGAAACAGCAGGTTGGTCGGTCCTGATAACTTGCTAACTCACCATTAGCATCAGATGAGTCGGCATTATGTGGCAAAGCTAGTTTTATGGTAGCGCTGGACTGTTAAATTTGGTCAAAAATCAGAAAAAAAAATCAGACTAAAAATTACTTCATGAGTGTGTTAAATGTTGTTGTAATGTTATAACATTACAAAATAATAGTTGGTCTCTTCAGCTTCTGGTTATTAGTGGGTGGAAAATGGTGTTTTCGATTCATTATCAGCCCTTCTATGGGCTTATGGATAATTTACTGATATTGAAAATTCATCAAATATTTATTATCAAACATTTACTATCTCTATCGACAACAAATATATTGAGATAATTATTATTTTTTTACTGCCCCTAAAATCCAATAAATAAATAATGCTCTCTAAAAATCATTGTATTCGGGATTAAAAACAGAGCCAGTGTGCATCATTACAGCAAGGGTTGAGTTTGCCCAGAAGCCACAGGTATAAAAGCACCCCAACACTAACACACTGACCATGACAACATTTCAGAAATAACACAACTCATTGGTACTTGTAACTGTTGTGCAGCAATTCTAAGCATATATGATAATAAAATGACTTAGCATTTTGAACGCATGACATAATGACATTCGTACATGTAAACATATGCAAAATGCTGAAATTAAATGAAAATGAAAAATATAAATATAAATTTGTCAAATTATATAAAACACAGCTTTATCAGTTACTCACAATGTAAAATTATTATTTGCCATAATGTCAGTGTTTTTTTTTTTGCACATTTCACTATTATTATGAAAATGATAATGATTAAAAACAGATGTAAAAATCATTGTTTAATGTATTAAAATTAACTATTGTATAATATAAAACTGTCTCTGACTTTTTTTTATCAATTTTCTTCTTTAATTACTTAAGTGTCATTTCATAATTAATATTTGTATCACCGTCACAACTTGAATGTAAAAACATAATGACATGAAATAAGCACAGTAGGAGCTCATGTGTATCGTTGATGTTGAACTAAAGCATCTAACTGTAACTTCTGGGTCACATTCCAAGGCCAACAGTAAAATGATCTACCATAACTAACTAGCTTACAGTGACTTTTTATGAATTCATAAAAAAATATTTTACTGTACCTGTTCTTATTGCTATGGCATGTACGGAATTAAGCACTTCATTAACTTTTATTTAGATTTGTGGATTAAATTTATAATTAAATCAAACAATTCAAATTGTAGTGTAATGTTACTGTGTCAGTTTGATAGATGAGTGCTGTGGTGATATCTGCCAGAGACAAATTTCTCTGGAATCCAGCACTGTGGACTTTGGGCACGGCATGTGAAATGTGATCGACAGTAGACCGCACGTGTGTAAATCTACATAAACATTCAATGGGCATGCATCATGCGCCTGCAGGCTTTATGACTTGCAGGCTGAGCGGTACAGGAGGTGTCAGGAGGAGATGAAGACACCTTAAAGCAGTGACTTTCAACTGGGTCAGCCACAGGGTCCAGTTTCTTCCTAGTCACTAGTTTAGGGTCCACACGTTAGATAAATTATCAAATGTTCAATCTAAATTCACAAAATGTAAATGGCACATTGGCTTTGAACATGAAGAAATAAAATGTATACTTCAAAACAAGCCATGCTTTTACAAACTTGGTAAGTTCACAAGTCCCTTGGGGTCCATCAGGAATGTACCCAC
>NW_024625334.1:0-3749 GCF_008729295.1 Plectropomus leopardus
TAGCAGCATTTTTAGGGGTTGTGAGATTATAAATGTGGGGGGGATATGAGAAGACAAAGGGTTACAAAAAGTCCTGCTGCTCCAATATGTTGGGTTTTTTTTCTTTTCTTTTTTTTAGTTTCCAAACTTTTCTTTTTATACTTCATATGTTGAACTTTTGTATTCTTTTTGGAAATGTTTTGCACTTTTCTTCACCTACTTTACCCCAATATTGCTCCTTAATTTGATTAAGATCTATGAGTTTCATGCACTCAGACTGGCTTGAAATCCATGTCGTATCCATGTTAGTTAGCACTTCTCCTTTTTTCCAAGGTAATGCATCTACCTGACAGATGTGGCATATCAAGATAAGGATTAAACAGCATTATTCTACACATGTATGCTTTGGGATGGCCACAGTAGAATGTCACTCTATCCTGGAAAAAGGATCAGTGCTAACTAAATTTTAAGAAATTTCTGACCAAAAGTTGAGAGAAATGCATCGACTGACTGCATGAAAAAGTCTTAGATATTGAGCTTAAACCTGTGAAAAATGGAATCACAATCAAGAGCTGCATTTAATTTTCTGTTCAGTATATATGCATGCTTTATGATATTTTTTTTTTTTTAGATTTTTTGTTGTCATTTGCTCTGCATTTATGTCTTGATATGTTTACATGTTTTTATTTTCAGTATAATTTTCTCTTACAATAATGTTTATGTTATGCACCAAAACCCCAAAGCAAATTCCTTGTATGCGAAAACCTACTGGGTAATTCAGTGGATTCTGTTTCTGATTTGTAAAACATTAGATAATTTGACCTCTTCGAGCCTTGATCTTATCAATTAACTAAAACCTTCTGAGAGGTTTACAGGGGAAAGCACTGTCAGGTGTAACTACTGCTCGAGGTGCAACTCAAAGACATCCACACACTGTCTCTCTCACCGCTGTAATATTTATTAATTTTATGAGTAAGAGAGAGTTTTCTCGTTCTCATTCAAATGTCTGTAGTGTACGGTAGCTCTGTGGGAGCATCCTCAATTTCATTGTACCAGTACAATGAAGAGACTAGACTATTCTATTTTCACTATTCTATTCTATGTTGCACCTGTCACACGTTTAAATGTTCAGAGGCTTTTTCAGTTTTCTGAACCCAAAGACATCTGAAACGACAGTACTCTCTCATATATATAGCTATTTATCAACATGCTGAAATGAAACAAATTTGAAAATACATCTGAAATAAGCACAACTTTTCAGTTAGGCTTGATATTTTAGGATGTGTTGTATTTTATAGGTCTATCATATGTTTTTTATGTAAACACTAAGAATGGAAAGTAACTATAACTGTCAGATAAATGTGATAGAGTAAAAGTAGCATCGAATGAAAGTGCCCAGGTAGGCAAAATGACCTGGCCCAGCACCGGCCCAAACTCAGAATGCTGGAAGGAATAGGCTTAAGTGCATGTGTCTGCCTGAGACTTGGGAAAATGACGACCCAGAATAGGGCCAAACAAACTGGCCTGATTCTGACTGCCGACATGCCATCACTGGGAGGTGAAGTGGAGAACAAGTACCTCTAAATTGTAGTTAAGTAAAACATAATGAGGAACTGTACTTAGTTCCTTTCCACCACTGCCTTCAATAATTCTCCCCTCCATCACTATGATTGCACCCACTGGCTGGAAACCCATTTATTTGTGAACAAGCAGACAACCAGAAAGTCATGAACTTCAGCGACGGGGGAGCAATGGTTCAAAAGTTACAAAAAAAGAGCAAATTAGATTTCAAAAATTGCTTAGCACTTATTAAGTCCCCTCCCTGCTTTACAATTCCCAAACTTGAGAGCTCGAGTACAGACTGAAACATGGGTAAAAACAAACTGCTCAATTAGTCAGCTCTTGTGGGACTCTGTTTCCAGCTTGTCTCGGTGTTTTCCATATTGCCCAGACAAATTTGGCCCCAGGCGAATCAGCAAACATTATTTGGCAGTGCAGAGATCTTGCTAACATTACAAACTACTGCAGGATAGACTTATTTGCCCGAGGAGGATGGTAAGTGAAAGACATGATGACTGTGTCACCATGGAAACTGGTCAACGAGTGAAAGTTTAATCTGACTTTGCAACTGCACATCCCTTCCCCCCAACCCCCCGTTCAGCCCCGTATGACTGGAAGAGTGTGTGTTTCCAGGAAGAGTTGGGGTGTGCGTCACTGTTTGATCCATGGGCCGACTAAAGAAAAGCCAAACCATCCTGCAAAGTGACTGATGAGCTGTGGGTGGGTTACTAAATCAACTCTTAAATCCATAACTGAATCTTTTATTCATCTTAACAGACAGATAGACAGATGGATAGACAGACAGACAGAATTTCTTCATTACCACAGCACCTCATCCCATTATAAATTGACACTAAAAACTTTGCTGGCACTATAATCCTGAGTAACTTTAACTCGATGTGTCCTCAAGAAATTGTATGTGAGAGAGAATTGCAACAGAAGCAAGAAGTCTAGAAATTAATGTCAAAAAGTTGGTTAATTTTTAATTAGACACCGCCATAAACCCCAGTGGTCTTTATGCCGTATTCATGACTATGCAGAAACTTCATTTAAAAGTAAAATATTGCTTCCCTCTGTGAGCTGGGTCTCTACAAATTATTGATTTTCAGGATTCAGGTATTCGATGCAAATTCCTTCAGGGTATTTATATTTTAGCATTGCAACCATCACATTGTGAGGTGTGCACTAGTTTCGAAATGTTATTTTAAAATTGCATTTCCTTGTTTATGAAACCTGTACCTTTAATATATACCTCTGAGCCTATATTTTAAAAAGGGGTAGTGTTGTGGTGTATCCGGAAGACTGACTCCTCTGGTGAGTTAATGCTCTTGTGTTTACTAGTTTTTAAGTAGATACTGCAAAGTCAATTAATTGCCTTTTCTTTACATTCTTCTTGCCATCAGTTTTAAACTCCACAGGGTCCTGAAAACTCTGCAGCACACAGGTCAGGAAAAGGTTCTGCTAATAGCCTGAGAAGCAGCCAGGATTTTAGATATAGGCCTATTGAGGCCATGACTTTGAGAACAGCACATTTGGGCCTGGGGGGTAATTGGGCCTGCTTATATACTTTTTTTTACATATAACAAAAGAACATAATACAGATTCCACATACAGAGGGTAGTATGCAAATGGAACAATAAGCGCAATAACCAAAGACCAAGTGGTATATCACGCAAGACAAAAATAATGGAAAACATACAGATGTTAAGTGTTGTGATAGCCTTGCTGTCAGTCAAATTCTAAAGTAGTTCACATATTACTTGACATCCCTGAGGAAAACACCAAAATATGTTTTTTATTGATAAATTTACATTCATGGATTTAAAAAATCCAACACCATTATCAAATGAGTTTTTTTTTTTCAAACTTCCTTTCTTTGTTTTTTGAAGAAACCAAACATCACATTTTCCCATAATATTGTAAACCATCTATTTGATCAATGACAAATCTTTTATAGGTCTAGCTGGAATTTGTCTATGTGAAAACAATGCCAAAGTAGGTGTAAAATGTTTCTAAATGTTACAGGATGAGCATTACTGTTTATGTGTTAGAAAATGGATTTTTGCATGAAGACTGGCCGGGTGATATTTATTAATAATTTTGAAGGACACCTACTTAAACTTTATCATGCTTAGGTAGTTATGAGGAAGCGTCCAGACCCTCTTACAATATACAATATATCATAAACTGATTCCAATATGATACATATA
>NW_024625335.1:0-2595 GCF_008729295.1 Plectropomus leopardus
TTTTCAATGATGTAATTTCCTCGAAATTATGCCACTTAAAAGAACAGCGCAATATTTTGGTGCAGTAATACATCAGTTTGACGGGGTGGAACATGGAAGTTTAGGGACACGACTTCCTACGGAAAACCTGAAAAAGTCATGGAAATAGGACTGTCCTTGAAAGTTTTGGAAATGTCATGGAATTTTATTGCGTTCAGTGAAATTGTTAAAGTAATCTTCCATGATTGTGGGTCGTTAGAAAGTCATGAAAAAAAACTGGATTTTGGTCCATGAAAATGTTTGGAAAACAATAATATAATAATAATGACAATAAATTCAGGTGAGACACAAAATAAAATAAATTAAATTGAAAGAAAAATAATAAATAAATACATTTAAAAGAAAATAGATATGTAGAAAGGAAAACTTACAAACAGAATTAAATAAACTGATACAAAATTACAAATAAATATTTGTGATATTGGATCAGTATTACTGCACTAACAGTGTTGCTCATTTTTTTTCTACATTTTCTGAGCACATTCCTCTTGCAGAATAGCACTTTTTCTCCAAAATCAGCTGATGTTTTAAGTCTTTAACCCAAAGCTTAAAGGCTTTTACATCTTTACACCTGACGATTAAAATGCACATCTTGTGGAGCTAATCCAAATACTGCAGTAGTAGCAGTAGATCTATGGGTACTTATTAAGCGTGTGGTTTTAAAAATTGATTTCCAGAAACAGTTATTGGGTAAATACAGACATTTTAGCATGCCTGTTTTAGTTCGTCATCCTGTGTTGTTCCAACTCAAATTAAATGTGACGGTGTTTGTTTTGATGCTCCTCCCAGGTGGTTCTCCCCACCTTTATACTGGAGAAGCGCTCTCTGCTGGAGATGTATGCCGACTTCATGTCACACCCGGACCTTTTCGTGGCCATCACCGACGGCAGCAGCCCGGAGGACCGCATGGTCCGGTTTGTGGAGTACTACCTCACCTCCTTCCACGAGGGCCGCAAGGGCGCCATCGCCAAGAAGCCCTACAACCCCATCATCGGCGAGACCTTCCACTGCTCCTGGAAGGTTCCCAGGAAACCAGAGGAGGCGTCGCAGGGAGGCGACCCGGCCGCCTCCCAGGACCCCTACCAAGTACGCTTTGTGGCGGAGCAGGTGTCCCACCACCCTCCTGTGTCCGGCTTCTATGCTGAATGCCAGGAGAGGCGGATGTGTGTGAACACACACGTGTGGACCAAGAGCAAGTTCATGGGAATGTCCATTGGCGTGTCCATGATCGGGGAAGGTGAGCAGCACGGTTTTAATTATATGTGTGTTTTATAATCATCAATCTCAAAAATTATTTGATGCATCAGAAACAACGTCACTTTTATCAGCTGCATCCCAGGAAAAGGTGACTTCTGTGCATCCTTGAGGTTTTGCTGCCTTTTTCAGATTTTTAAAATCTTGAAACCTGAGCAAATTGATGTGAGTTAGTTAGTTAGTAGATTTGGAAAATTGTTTCCAATAAGTGAGTGGGGAAAAAATGCAAAAGCTAAAAAGAAAAATTTTTGTTCTAATTATCAAAACATGGAGAGACAGCAGTTAAAAAAAAAGTAAGAAATTAGTAAAAAAAAAAAAAAAATGTTGCACAAAAATTACCTGAAGAAAGAAAAGAAAATGACCCCCTGTGCGTTCTGTAGAAATATAGTCCATTGGACATTTTTCCTCGTTTCCTAGAAGTATTACATTTAAAATTAAACTGTAGCTTGTGTTTCTCTTCGTGATTTATCTTTCCAGGTTGTCTATATTTGCTGGAGCACGACGAAGAGTACACTTTCACGCTGCCTTGTGCGTATGCGCGCTCCATCCTCACCGTCCCCTGGGTGGAGCTGGGCGGCAAAGTCAACATCAGCTGCGCCAAGTCGGGCTACTCGGCGATCATCACCTTCCAGACGAAACCTTTTTACGGCGGCAAATTACACAAGTGAGATCCTCCCCGAGTTACGAGTTGTTATTGATGTCACTGTAATGTTCTTCGTATGTTTGAAATAGCAGCTATATCTGAAAAATTGACATAAAATGAAAATATTTTGAATATTTAACACATTTTGTGATATTGTCAATATGACTGTAGGGTAACAGCGGAGGTGAAGCACAACACCACCAACGCGGTGGTGTGTCGAGTGCAGGGCGAGTGGAACGGCGTCCTGGAGTTCAGTTACACCAGCGGAGAGACGAGGGTGGTCGACGTCACCAAGCTGCCCGTTACGAGGAAGTGCGTTCGGCCGGTGGAGAAGCAGGGACCAACCGAGTCCAGGTCAGAACGCTGGCGAGGTTTTATGTGTTGTATTTTGATTTTCAGGATTCAGAATACTTTTTATGTAAATGTTCACAGGTGCATCGAACTCTTAAGATGACTTGCACAAAGGTTATTTTTTTATTTTTTTTTACATACACCAATTATTTTTCTTCTCGGCGACATTTGGTCCATCTTTATCCTCACTTCAAACCAAAGTTACAGGGATCTAATGTTAAACTACTTATTAAAATTTCATTTGTTCATGGGGACGATTTTCACAGCTTCTCAGCAAACCAAATTTTTTTATCTTTTTTTTTAAATTT
>NW_024625336.1:0-1894 GCF_008729295.1 Plectropomus leopardus
TTCACGTGCTGGCCGATTATAGAGAAACGCTCCTCAGAGACGCTCTGCAGCTGATTTTAGGAGGAAACTGACTAACTCAGCACACCTCACACACACTGATGATGATGATGATGATGATGATGATGATGATGATGATGATGATGATGAAGGTGTTACTTGTGTATGATGATGATGATGATGAAGGTGTTACCTGTGTATGATGATGATGATGATGATGATGATGATGAAGGTGTTACCTGTGTATGATGATGATGATGATGATGATGATGAAGGTGTTACCTGTGTATGATGATGATGATGATGATGAAGGTGTTACCTGTGTATGATGATGATGATGATGAAGGTGTTACCTGTGTATGATGATGATGATGATGATGAAGGTGTTACCTGTGTTTGTGGATCAGGGCGTTGAAGGCCATGCCGTCTCTCCAGCTGGTGCTGAAGTTGTGGATGTTTACGTTTGGATATCTGAAGAAACGACACAATAAAGTCAAACTTCTGAGATATAAGTTACCTCAAAAACAACAACAAACAACAACAATGACAAACAACAACAACAAAGAAAAACAACAACAACAAAGAAAAACAACAACAACAACAGAGAAAAACAACAACAACAACAAACAACCACAACAACAATGACAAATAACAACAACAACAACAACAAAAACAAACAACAACAACAAAAACAAACAACAACAACAAAAACAAACAACAACAACAACAATGACAAACAACAACAACAAAAACAAACAACAACAACAACAATGACAAACAACAACAACAACAACAAACAACCACAAGAACAAAGCGGCGTGCTGTGTGTGCAGGTGAGCGTCCTCGGCGTCTCCTGCAGCGGACGGCGGCGGCGTGGACTCACCCGGCCGTCTTCATCTGACACCAGAGCAGCAGCGCGTCTTTGGCGGATCTCTTCTCTTTGTTGTCTTCGGTCTCCACGCTGATGTCCTGGATCTGAAACACGGCGCGGCGCCGTCAGAGCTTTGGTGATTGCTTTTTTCTTTTTTTTTTCACTTGGTTATTTTCTTTTACTTTAAATTTTTTGTTTCTTTTTTTTCCTTTTAAAATTTTTGGTGATTTTTACAGGAAACACGCCTCCAAACCCACGGGACTGCCAAAATAAAAACCATCAGGATGAACCCGTTCATCAGCCTGCAGCTGCAAAACAGAAAAGACTGTTTTAACTCTTTCAGGGTTTCAGTCTCAAACAGGTCAATCCAGGAGGTGTGATGTCACCCGCCCTGCGTTTCCATGACGACAGTCTGCACAAACACACCTGGACTTTAACCTGAGCGGTTTAATAACTGACACCAATCAGAGGCCGCCGTGTCGAGAGTCATGAAGTGCAGGCTGAGAACATCGGCGTTAACCCTTCATTTTCTCATGATGGTATGCTGAAAATATTGTCGTTGTTTTTTCTTTAATAACTGAAGCACTTTTTTCTGCAAAGACTTTTAGCCTTTTTAATGAAAAAAAATTGAATTTTTACTGCAAAAATCTTTAGATTTTTTTTCTTTAAATGTTTTTGCCAATTTCCAAAAAAAAAATATTTTGCCATTTTTTATAGAAAAAAAACTGTAAAAATATTTTGGTGATTTTTTTCATGATAAAGTTTTGGTGATATTTTTTAAGAGAAGATTTTAGCAGTTTGTGTTTCCATAAACTGTTTTGAGTTTCTGACTGACCCTGAACACCTCATGTATTATCATACAGGTTTGTCAGACAAAACTCCAAGACTTTTCCAGGACTTTTCCAGGACTTTAATGACTGCATGGAATCAGTGTTGACACCAGTTTCTCCTCTGTTAATGTCACAGTGTGTGTGTGTGTGTGTGTGTGTGCACATGCATGTGCATGTACATGTGTGTGTGTGTGTG
>NW_024625337.1:0-1399 GCF_008729295.1 Plectropomus leopardus
AACATTTAAGAACAGGAAACGTCACTGAACCACCAAGATATTCGACAAGATACCTGTGCTGAGGCTACTGATAAGCATCTTACCTCTGCATGTAACGTTGTCGCCTTGGTGAAAATTTTCCACTCCAGTCGAAGACGTAAATCCATCATCACAAATGCAAACATAACTGGGCAATGTGTTCATGCATATGGCATTAGGTCCACAGATGTCTCTGTATACCACACACTCATTAATATCTTAGAAGACAAGGACAGGAGTTTTTACATTTAGGTGGCAACTGCAGCAGTAAAATATCATAAAACTTTTATCAGAGTCTCTGCGTTTGTTCAGTCGATATATGGGATGACTTACCGAAACATCTTTGAGCCGTTAAAGCTGAAAAATTCACAGCCCCTGTTGATGTCATGAACCCTGGCAAGCATTGGCAGTAGAAACTGCCTAATGTGTTAATACAGACTGAATTGTATGTACACGGACCAGGATAATCGAGGTCGTCGACATCACCAACACATTCATCAAAATCTTAAATCGAAGAAGCAAGAAGAAATAAAGTGAGGTTATAATACATTTTCAGTACAATTTGTATACATTATTGGATTTCAAATGAACATATTTTTAGTTTCTGAATTTTAAATTCAAAGATGAATCTATGACCAGCGCCCAAAAGCACCTGCTGTACCTCATGTAGTAAAATAAGTGTTTTTCATACCCATGCACTGTTTCTGCACAAGTACAAATCCCAGAGGGCAGTTTCTGTCTGAGAGGACCACGATGTCGGAGAGATACAGAGCTGAAAAGCAAGCAGGAGACTATCAGTCCACACTTCGCCAACCTTTTAATGCAACATCTGCTAAACTACAACCCAAATAAACTTAAAGCCCTGTTCATACCGGACCAGTATCACCGGGGGACCAGCTGTTGCGTGTTTGTGTCTGATGCGGCACATTCACACGGGATAAGCCATGTCTGCGTTTAACTCGTGGATGTATTATTGGGAAGTCTGGATACGGCGTTAGGGGCGGGGCCTCGTTCATTGCAGCGAGAAAAGCAGGAAAAGCTCATTTTTCGGGGTTTCGAAATGTGTGAAATACATTAGTGATGTCATGAGTCCTAAAATGCGGATGTCCGTTAGCCTTTTAGCACTTCCGGTTCCCTTTTCTTAAAGTCTCTGTATTTTTTTTAATGAGTTTTTGATAAAATGCCTGCGGTTAACACGGGCTGAAGATATTTAGCTGTTTTTTTCTGCAACATGAAATACGTCCGTACAAACACATTTTTTGACCTTTTGAGGTTTTACGCGTCTTAAAAAATGTGGCTGCAAATAAGTGTCTAAATGTATGTGTATATACATAAATAAATAAATAAATTGTATATATATGCTTTATTACAGATTATAGAC
>NW_024625338.1:0-3693 GCF_008729295.1 Plectropomus leopardus
TTATTATATGCTTCTATTTCACGTTTGGGCTCATGTGGTGCAGAAAAGAAGCTCCTGCTTTTAAAGCTCCTGCATTTGGCATTTGCTCTCAACCACCAGCCTTCCGTTTTTTTAAAAATTATGAGAAATGCAGCAGACTAATGTGGCAATTAGGAGGAACATGAGACAAATATGTTGGTTGTAATGTACAAGAGATGAGTTTAACTCGGATTAGGCTTCAGTCACTGCTGGTTGTGCACGAGAAAATTGAAATGTACTTTCCTTTCATGATTTATTCTGCACCTAATCAGCATACAGTTTTTTAGTGCACAAAAATGACCATTTTAAATGATTTTTTTGCTCTTCTTAATGCCTTTTTATTGAAGTTGTGATCCTTTTTTTCTTTTAAAGGTAATGAACTATTGGTAATGAAAACTAATGGTAATGAAAACTATTGGTAATTTTCCACTAAAAAGTCAAAAATTAGTTACATCGATATTGAATATTGCAGCTTCATTTCATATTATATGCTGCTACATAAAATTGCCTGTAGTGGCTGTGATATAACAATCTTAAAATGGTTTACATAAACGAAATCATGATATTGGAAAACGATTTAATGAAGTTTTATTTTTTCAGTTTAGAGGGATTCACTCGCATGCAAACTGAAACTTCAGCTGGAAACAAATCGACATTAAAAACCATCAGACAACCATCAGAAAAGCATTTAGTCGGGTTATTAAAATTGCACAACAGTTTTCAATTTCAATTCAATTTTACCTATAAAGCTCATTATCACAAATCAGAATTTGCATCCGTCTGTCCTAAGATCCTCACATCTGAGGAAAACTAATAAAAACCCAAAACGGGAAAAAAGGGTAGAAACCTCAGGCAGAGCGACTGAGGAGGGATCCATGGATACATGTCGTAAAAACAACTAAATTACAGCAGATGAATACTGTTGTTGTTTCTGGGCTTTTAGTGTGGTAGTGCTCCAGAGGAAGTGGACGAAGAAGCAGGTGTTTGTGCTTTAAAGGAATAGTGTGCCATTTTTTATGCAGACAGCAGCTGAGCTGAGGATAAAGACCGAAAACAGCCAGCCTGGCTCCGTTTGAAGGGAACAAAATCCACCTATCAGCATTACTAGAGCTCATAAATTAACACGTTATTCCTCGTTTCTTCAGTCTATAAAGTGGAAGACATTCAGAAAAAGTTGCAACCACAGAAATGAAAAAATACTTCATTACAAATATAATTTTTTCATGGTCAGATTTTTTTTACTCAAGTAAAATGTACTAATGCAAATATAATTTCTGTTTTTTCAGACAGCAAAGATTCATTAATTTTCAGATCAGAGTTATGATGTTACGGTAAATTCATCCTCACATACCTCCGGTGAACTAGGAATCCAAAAACTAAGAAATTTCCTGATGAATTGAAGTCATTGCGATCAGTGTTTAAGATCTCACACAGCTCATGACACATAATCAAAGTCTCCTTTATCAAGTCTGATGCTCATTAGTTCCCAAACTGACAGCTCTTTCCAATCGGAAACCGAACGAAAAGCGAAACTTATCGACGCGACCTTCAAACCAGACTCCATTGACAAAAACAAGAATTTTACCTCACTGAACACGGGAGTTACTGCTCTACCGCTGCACCAATCGGTTAGTATACTTGTGTTATTGTGTGACTTTGGCGTTTTTAAAGCAGTTTGTGTCAATCTGGTCAGCCACGGGCTCCAGACTTTGTCCTTAGTCCTTAGCTCAAGGTCCACACTAATGAAATTACCCCGTATTCAATTTTATTTCAAAAATGTAAATAACATTTGGGTTTTGGACACAAAGAAATTTAATATATTGAAAAAATAAAGTGAAATGACTTAAAACTTAGTAGATAAATAATAGCACAGCAACAAAAAAGAGCCACGTTAACAGGCTAAGTAATACCAAGAACATAGGTGCTGAAAAGCAGGAAATAGCACTTCAAAATAAAATCCCTGTGCCAGAGATTCACAATAAAGTGTGTTTTTACACACAAATGTTCTGGAGTCACCTTCATTCAGAATAAACCGGCGACCCACTTTTGGGCCGTGAACCACAGTTTTAAAGGGTTAGTTCAGATTCATCGAAGTCACAGAGCAGCGACAGAGCAGCAGCTGCTGTGTTCAGTGAGGTAAAATTAACGTTTTTATCGTTAGAGTCTGGCTTAGCACAGAGCGAAGATAAGTTTCACTTTTAGCTCAGTTCCCCGTCGGACAGGGCTGTCTGTTTGAGAAGTACTGAGCACAAATTAATTACTGAAATATGGATTACACAGCACGGACCCCTGCGACTTCAATACGCTGAGAATTTTCCCCATTTTCTTCACAAATTCAATGTAACATGGAGTATTTGATATACAAATGTTTTTTGGGCTTTGGAGTAATTCTTTGAGGGTCATGATTTTTTATTTTTTTATTTCTTTTGGGACCTTTTGTCTTTATTTGATAGGACAGTTTTAAGCGTTAAAGGGGGAGAGAGAGGGGAGGAGCAAAGGGCCGAGGCTGGAATTGAACCCACAGTCGCTGCTGAGAGGACGTAGCCTCCGTACATGGGGCATCCGCTCTACCAACTGAGCTTCTGGGCACCGTGAGGGCCTTGATTTTGCAATTCATTCACAATCACATGCAGGTGAAATGTTTAGGTGTCCACATAATTTTGGCCATAAAGTGTAAAACTCCAACTGTCAGATAAATCTTTTAACAAAAACAGCACAACATTTCCCACCGACAGGCGGAATACATACAGAAATTAAAATACTTAAACTGAATAACGGTCCTCACACAGTAAATGTACCTCACACCCCTGCGGACGAGTGTAAATGTCTAAAAAGTCTGAATGACACTCCAGTAAGCCCAGATTTCCCAGTGTGCAGTGAACTCCTTCACCAGTGAAAGTCTTTCGGATGTGTGAGCTCACTTCACTGTGAAACCAGTTCCTGTCTGTTGCTGCAGGTCTGTCTGTAGTCTCTGTCCTTCATGTGGGACGTGTCCTCCAGCAGCCGCGTCCGCACCGACTCGTCCACCGCCATCTCGAGGGTCACCTCTCTGAACACCTTACACACCGACACCTGATACACACACACGGACGATGGCTAAATACATTTAAATAATGCATCATTTTGGGCAATCCTACACAATAAGAGCACGCATTACCTCCCGGAAGTGGAGCTTCTTGAACATGGCGATGCTGACCTGGTTGTCCAGCCCGATTTTCGCTTCAAACTTTTTGACCCCAAGTTTGGTGACTCCTAGAGGGAGAAAACGCACTGACGATCAGCAGCGTTCGCTAACTGACGTTCAGAAACAGCCGCCTGCTGGGTTTGGTGATGATGATTTTCGGTTAAACAAAAAGGATCTTACTCTTTAAAGAAAAAGTATCTCTGTTGGGTTCCTTTTCATAATGTTGTCAGACACTTTTAATAACAATCTGAGCCAATCTGATCATTGTTAGATGAAGACGGACATTTTTCTGTCATTTTCTGTCATTTTTTTGTGGTTAAGTGATGCGGGTTGTTGTAAAACAACACAAAAGGTCTCAATATGATCAATGATTGACCATGTAAGTTAAAAATGTTGTGAATTTTTAAAAAAAATTATTATAATTATATTCATTCATACTTTTTTTTACCGTTGATTTTTTTTTTTTTTAATTATTTGTTTTGTACCTGTTA
>NW_024625339.1:0-1598 GCF_008729295.1 Plectropomus leopardus
ATATATATATATATATAAAAACATTGTGGAACAACAACGTTAACTGTGGTGGTATTAGTCAATACACATCAGCCTCATCTGGCCGCCCCTATGAAAGAAATCTGGGGCACCGCTGCTGATAACAGTGTAAAGAGAGGAAAGTGGCCCCTGTGCGTCTGAGAGCTGCTCTGTTGTTTTCTTCTGGGTTCAACAAACCACAACAGTGTCATCCACAGTGTAACAAGAGCTTGGTCAGAAAGGGTTAACTTTGTCTTGTGTGACCATGAACTGAATTTCTAAATGGTTGTAATCAAAGTTTCACTGGTGAAAAATATGCTGCTGTTGTATTTTTAATGTCCAATTGCTCTTGTACAAGAGCAGTGAGCTTTAACCCTCATTTAAATTGTAGAATAATGATGCAGAATGCATGCTGGGATACATTATTAATGCTGTCGCATGTTTTTTTTTTTTTCCTGAGCGTGTTATTTCCATGATTCCACAGAAAAAAGAAAAAAACATCAGACGTTTCAAACCTCATCAGTCAGGGGGCAAAACATGTCAGCTTCACTGTGTTTTTATTTATTACTGTGATCATTTATTTTAATGTGGTTTGTATTTTCTTTGCTCATATTCAGAATCAGAATCATGAGAATATTCACAAACACGAGCTTTAGGCGTGCTGAACTCTGATCGCCACCATGGGTATAGATTTCAGGGGACTTTTTACGAATATGTGCATTTGTCTCCTCCATTGAGTCATTAAAGTGGCAGAGCATTTTTTTTAGATTATTTTTGGGGATTTTTACCTTTAATTGACATGACAGATAAAGCGGGATGACATGCAGTAAAGGGCCGTGGTTCGGCATCGAACCTGCGGCGGCTGCCGGGAGGACGTAGAGTTAGAAAGTTAAAAGTTAGAAATACTTGTTGAAAACATATAAAACTGCTGCATCGTGGAGTATTATGCTTCACTATTGTGCTCCCTCCTGAAACAAAACCTACGCCATAATGATAAACTAATAATTTTCTGTCCCATCCATCTTATTTGAAGACATCCTATATGATAATGTTTGGCACATTTTTAATCAAAGGTTAACCTGACTGGAAATATGCGTTGTCCACTGAAGCAAATTGCAACAGCGAGATTACCATAAGTCTCAACCCTTTGAAACCTGAGCAAATTGGCTTGATTTCTATGAAAACGGGCAAAAGACAACAAGCAATACCACAAGAAATTGCCCAAAAATGTGCAACAAACAAGTAAAAAATTACAAGAAAATTGCCTGAAAATAAGTTAAAATAAATAAATAAATAATTTAAAAAAAAGGAAAAAGAAACATCAAGAAACTGGCAAAAAAGTAACAAAAATTACCTAAAATAAGGTTTAAAAAAAGTTTTGTTTTTTTTTAAAAAGTAAGAAACAAAAACAAATAAGAAAATGAGCTACCTCTTTAAAGAGCTACATCTTTGAGATATTTTTAATAATATCTCAATATTTTCAGGTCATTTTTTTGGTCACCTTTTACAAAATTTTCGTGTTTTGTGAGAGATTTTTTTGCAAACTCTCTAATGTTTTCCTCCCATGTTTGCCAAAGAAATCAAACCAATTTTTCCAGGTT
>NW_024625340.1:0-2191 GCF_008729295.1 Plectropomus leopardus
CAAAATCTCCCTATACATACATTATTATTAGGGGTCGACTGATATTGGTTTTTCAGGGCCAATAGCGATACCGATTATTAGTACTTAATGAGACCGATAACTGTTATTTGGAACCGATATGCATTTACGATAAAAATGAAAATATTTTTTGTCGAAATTGAGAAATTGGAATATAACAATCTTCAACACACAACTTTGTTTAAATGTCTTTAGCAAATGTTTAATCAAAACTTCAACATCATATACAGCAAGTTCCCTGTAACTTTTTATTTTTTATTTTTATAAAGTTAAGTGAAAATTTAAATTAAAAATGACTGAATAAAAATAACTCCAGGAGGTCTGAGAAAAGTAAAAGTTCCTTCCACGCAGACACTCTCTTGTTTTGGTTGAGTGAAATACACACACTTCTTTAAATTTAATTTTTGATTTTAATTAAAAGGCCGACACAGATTATTGGCAAAATGGCAAATATCGGCCCTGAAAATCGTCCAGGCCGATAATCTGTTGACCCCTAATTATTTTAATGCTGAACTGCAACATGAGCTTAATCTGATATGCTTCTTATACGTAATTTATCAATAACTTCTCATCCACGTTTTCACTTGGTGATATTCAGCGCTGCCATGCAACATATTTACCCTCAGTTGTAATCAGTAATTGAAATTCCTTTATTTGAACAATCATAATAATCACTTTTTCTCTGCTATTGACAGATTCATCAGCGTGGAATATGTATAAATAATGGTTTCCTGTCTCTGCTTTTTTCCCCTGTTTTGAACTGCTTCTACCCCTATGTGTGTGTGTGTGTGTGTGAAGATGCGCTTCATGCTGCTCTTCAGCCGGCAGGGGAAGCTGCGGCTGCAGAAGTGGTACACAGCCACAGCTGAGCGTGACAAGAAGAAGATGGTGAGGGAGCTGATGCAGATAGTGCTCGCCCGCAAACCAAAGATGTGCAGCTTCTTAGAGTGGAGGGACCTCAAGATTGTCTATAAAAGGTAAAAAGGCGACATCACAAACTCCTACTGGTTTCTTTAGGGCAGCTCAAAGTGTCCTTTAGAAGAGTCCCTGTCAGTGGGTCTGTAATGAGCTGCTTTAGTCACATTTTTAAAACACCATTTTCACTTTCTCTTTCTAGTTACTGGAAGAAATGTCTATGACGGCACATTAACCAGACCACAGCCAAGAGTTTCATTTTGATGTCTTGCCAACTGTGTTAGTGTTCACCCTTTAAAGGTTGGAACTGTGTTCAGACACCTTTCACAATAATTTAAACCTTTGAACCCTGAGCATACATTATTTAGAAAATTATATTTTTTAAAGGCTAGGGAAAAATGTTCAGGAGAAAAAAAGAAAAAAGCTAAGGATAAACTATATTTAGAATGATCAGAATTACATATTTAAAATTGTTATTAGAATTATTATAACTTGCAAGCCTTTTTCCAAGTTTTTTATCTGCCATTCTTTCTTTTTTCTTTTCTACAAATAAAAGGTAATTTTATTGTTCTTTTTTTTACTAATTGCTTGCAAATTATCTTGCTAGATGTGATCAGAAAATAGGGGAAAATATCCAGAAAAGTATATTTATTATTTGTTGTTCTCTTAATTATATATTTAAGAGTCTGTAACAAAAAAAGAGAAAAAAATCATGGCACTTTCTAAGGTCATTTTCCTATTATGTTTGTTTTGTTTTGTTGTTTTTACTTTTCTTTTTCCCCCATTTTTTAGGCTATTTCTTCTTTTCTTACTTATTGCCTTCTACTCATGTTTTCCAAGAAACTAAGCCAAATAAAACAAGCAAATAAAATAAAAAAAATATATATATTAAAAAATCTAACTAATTTACTCAGTCGAGGTTTAATACTTGCGAAGGTGATGAAACGAGTAATTGATGAGCAAAAATATTTGGCAAGTCAATTTTTCTGTTGACCAACTAATAATGACATGTCTTTTGGGGCAAGTGGGGCAAAGCTCCACCTGCTGGCAGCTGAAAAAACATCTTTCCGAGGTAAACTATTAACTAGTATCTTATTAGAAATTGAAACCTATTAACTAGTAACTTATTAGAAATTGAAACCCAAGCTTGATTTTTATTAAAAACAGAAGAAGTTGCAAGTTATGAGTTAAAAGAAAATTACCTTAACCCCCCCACAAATAAATAAATATGTAATAAATAAATAAATATAGATAAAGC
>NW_024625341.1:0-2630 GCF_008729295.1 Plectropomus leopardus
GTGTGTAGGGCTGAGGTCATTCATTTTGGATGAGTGAAGACCTTGATCTTCCTAAAAATCTGTGTACAGGACCTCCTGATTTAGCTTTTAATGACTGTATTTACTATAGTTATGTTGGGGGCGACATTTTATTTGCACTCACAGGAAAACTAATCCAGCAACAGTCAGCTTCTTTACAATCACATTACTAAAATCTAGATATACAGAAATAAACCCCAAGTCCTACTAAAACATTTTTCCTGAAATTAAAATAATTTTCTTGACTATTTCCAGGCTCCTTCTCTAACTGTGGTGCTACAACAATTAGAGCCTCGACATTTCCTACATTTTCAAGGAGAGCTGTGGCTGAGCTAAAGATGCCACCGAGATCACTTTTACATCACCACCTGAATCCGCCAACAACCAGCCCGACCCAGCCGTTAGTCACACAGATGCAGCCGCCGATGTTACCACCTCCTCCACATCCGAACTTCCAGACATTGGATCTCTACAACCAGCTGCCACTGACAAGTGATCCTATTTTGATTTCAAACACTGAACCACCAGTAACACACAGACAGACATCAGTAGACACTGGTGATGTTTTGGGTTCAACCCTCCAGTATCTTCTCACTGGAAGTCAGTCACATTTATCATCATCACGCGGACAATTTCAGCATCAAGTCAGTGAGGACTTGTTGACAGAGTCTGATTCTCAGGGCTCTAACATCCAGGCTGTGACTCTAGTTGCTCAAATCTCCGAGCCGTTCACCGAGACGTCACCTCTTCCAGACAGTGGATCCTTTCGCTCTCTCAACTTGGATTTGTATTCACCAACTCCAACACCTGTATCTCAAACTAAGACGAGCTACTCTGGTTCAGTTACCCAGTCCTCTGCTTTACGAGCTGATCTGTACCAAACTCAAACTCACAAACTGATTACAAAAAGTCTGTTTCACCAGTCGCACCAAGAGCCAACCTCAACCCAGATTACTCAAACCAAACTTGAGCACTCAGGCCAGCAACTTCAGCATCCTTCACCAACGACCTTTCAAATATCTCAATCTGATCCTCAACAATCATTCACTCAAAGTCTTTTTCCAGAGTTTCATCTTGAGCTATCGACATTTCCACATCTTCTGCTAACCACACAACCTCCAACTTCTCCAGTCACAACTCCTCAACTATCCCAAACTCACAGTCAACCGTCACTCACAAAACAAACTTCAACCACGTCTTCTCAATCATCTCTGACAAAACATCCACCGCTCCACACACAAGCTCCTCAAACACCGACAGAAACGTTTCCACTCCAGCACAGAAATGCTCTGAAAATCAAGCCTTCAGCCTCAACCGTCCATCAGACCTCCGATCCTTCGACGCTGGACCCTGAGATTCCTGTTGTCCATCCGGTCAACATGTCCGATCGGGTGCCGTTAAACACCAGCCAGCAAGGTGACTCAGTTCAGCCGGTTAAATCGGCCAATGACACGGAGCTCACAGAGTGGCTGAAGAGGAACACCTCACAGTCACCTATGACCAGCAATGATCCCAGGTAAGTCAAAAAAAAAGAAAAAAGATGGTGGAGTTTGTGCAGACTGTTGATCTTAAAAAATCAACAAGATTTGATTTTGGATTTGTGTTGTACGCTCCAGAGAAACGCAACAGGCTCCATCATGGCTGCCCGTGCTGGAGAAACACGACATCCCCATCGTGGTTGGAGTGGGTGTATCTCTGGCCTTCATCTTCATCACTGTTACTTTCTATTCTGTGGTCCAGAAGAACGAAGCTGCACCAACAAGCCGAGCAGGTCAGGGATCGTCAGCTGAATTACATGTCAGCATGCGTAGTTCACATTCTGAGAAAACTTTGGGGAAAAAAATCTTATTCTTTAAGGAATATTTGCCATTTTGGGAAACATGGTTATTCACTTTAAAGCAGAGAGTTGGCTTAGAAAATTGATGCCACTCGTGTTTCTTTTGGAAAGGGGAACCTCAACAAATTTAGACATCAGAAGCTTTTAGGAGGCATTTTTTTCCTATGACAGAGAAGGATAGTTAGGGTTAAAGTAAGAATATCACAGTAAGCCAGACACCCAGGAAGTGCATTTGACTTTGAAGCCAATTTTCGTAGTGGCTGAACAATAGAACTCCCAAGTCCTTCACGTGATGCCATTGGCCCAAACAGACTTTCTCCCGTGCTTACATTGGGAAAGAGACGTCTCTAAATCAGTGGATAGCATTGAGTAGCCAGCTGAGCTTGCAGAAGTCTTAGGTGTGTTTGTTCTATGGGCCCAATGATGCAGTAGCATCAACAAACATTTCTCTAAATGACTCATTTAACTATCAGACTTTGATCCATTTGGACCAATAATATTTTGTAAGTCTGGAAAACCTGTACGATTAAATTCTTTACCGTCATTTAAGTTAGCTGATCACTACACTGTGGCTGGTGAAGTCTCTAGTGCACTTGTTATATTGGCCCAATGATAAGAAGATAAGATCAAGGTCATTTTAAACCCAAAAAGTCAAACTGTTTTACTTTTTGCACCCTTGAGCAACTTTTATAGAAATGAACAGGGCTTCGCCTCCCAATGCCGTATCTAGTTCTCTGCATACATCTATGAGGTAGGCTAAACAGGCGCAAGTTAG
>NW_024625342.1:0-2710 GCF_008729295.1 Plectropomus leopardus
TTCTAATGGGAAAAAAAATCCCAAAAAATTTGCAAAAAAAAATAGAAATCATGCCCTGGGGGGCTGGAAGGCATGTTGTCTTTAAAAATCTGCAGTAAAATTAAAATTAGATACAGATACAGCTGGGTGCCTTCACCACGAGCCAAAACAACAACATAAGTCCCTCCCCACTGCTTTAAGAATTATTTGACCTCCCCCTTTTTTGCAACACCTCCAGCCTTCTCATAAATAATGAACAGTCCCTAATAATGATAAGAATAATCTGTCATTCCATACATACTTAAACTTGACTAAATGTACTTTGTTTGATTCTGCCGCTTTTAACAAAAACACATACTATTTTTCCAACTCAAGGAGATACATTTTTGATGATAGCGTTTTTAAAGTATTCTGTTTCTACCCAGTACTACTCACTAACAACAACTAATAATTTCAACATCACAAATCATGATTTAGTTGAAGGTTTTCAGGGTAAATAAGGTGCCGAGTGCATCAAAATAGAGCTTGCTGATCAAAAGGAGAAATCTTAAATATGCCCCTGCTGCGACTCTAACAGAAACTAAAAGTGAAACGGCTTTAAAGTGAAGCTGCTCGCACCCTGACTTTGTCCCCATAACTCACGTAGGATCTTTTGACCCCTGTCGGATGCGCCCATTGAGGTTATAGCGTGTCTTTTGTGTTGTGTTGCAGCACAGCGAAGGTGAAGCAGAGCGGCGTCGCTGCTTTTTCTTCTTTTAGGTGTTAAAAGGGGCGTGAGTGTCGGGGCTCTGTGTCTGGCCACTAGACTGTGAAATGAATTATTCCTTTGAAGCCACTGGTTTCTGAAAATGGGAGTCTGGCCAGCAGAGAAACCGACTCAGTGTCTGGTCTGTCAGTCGGCCTCTCGGCTGTTTTGGTTTTGTCGACTCCCTCCTGCCACCGGAGCCGAGCATTAGACGGATTTTCCCATTGAATCAAGATGTTGTCCCCTCCTGTCTCCGTAGTGGAAACAATGGAGAGGGAAACTGACGGAGAGAAAAGTGCATTGAGACAGCATGTGGAGAAGGAGAGACGGTTATATATAGTTTGTCTCCATGGTAACTGAGAATAATAAAGTGGAGGGAGATGAGAGAGCCAAAGAGCTTAACCTGGACTCTCCTCTCCCTGCTCCGCACATTATTGAGTCTCACAACCCCACTTTTCCTCAAAGACACATGAGCCCGCGAGGCCCCTCTCACAACACAAGGCTCCTCCTTCTTTTAAAGATTTGTCAGAGAGTTGTGAATGACGGAGAAGCAGAGTGCATGCGCCATATAATTTAAAGTATTTGTGTTTATGTGACCTGCTGTGGCACGGAGGGGAGGCAGTGTGGGACAAAGCATGTCTGACGCCACCTGTGTCCTTGTTCCGGGTCAGGTTTGACGTTATTATGTAAGGAGATTAGGGAGAGACTTGTAGCCCTTTGTGGACTGGTAGAGACAGAGAGAAGGAGGGAGACAGCAGAGAAGTCTTTAAATTTAAGCTCAGTGAGATTTCTAGCAAAGACTCGTGTTTTTTTGTTGCAAAGACAGACTAAGCTGATCCAGTCAACAATCATTTAACCCTCACTGATTTTTTTTTCTACACTGGAGCTGCAAAACAAGCTTGTAAACACCACATTGACATATTATCACCCTGTAAAGTTGATTTGGTGAATCTTGTTAACAAATATTTGCCTATTTACGCAACCAGTGGAAAAAGATGCACATTATCATTCATTTTAACCCTTTGAGACCTGAGCAAATAGGCTTGATTTCTTTCAAAGGCATGGGGAGAAGTCAGCAGGGAGTAGCCAAAACTTAGTGAGATATTGCAAGAATAAAATCCTGAAAATAAATGACAGAATTTTAAACAATTTATAAAAACATTTATATTTTCTGGACATTTTTCCCTTTTTTTTGGATAATATCTGATAATCACCACTAGCTCATTTTCAGGTCATTTTGTCCTCACCATTAACTTTATTTTTTTATTTTTTTGCAATTTGCAGGACATTTTCTGCCAAGTTGTTCATTGACTTTTCTCTGTTTTCAGAGCTTTAAATACTCCTGACAGGCATCTGACGGCAGCACAAGAAAACTAATGGCACTCCAGGTGTTAAAGGGTTAAATCAAGTTTCTGGCCCTAAATTTAAGTCACAGACTTTTGCTACGTTAACACTGCAAACTTTTCAATTCAGATTTATTCTTCTGATATATATTCTGGCAGTTGCTTGAAATGTCTGAATTTATTCAACCAGGATTTTGGCAGTTTCTCTTGTTCTTGTTCTTCTCGGTGTTGAATGAAATACGTTCAAGAAAAAAATATTACATTTTTAGATTCATCAGTTTCATGCTGCGTCACTGTTTTTTCGACACTTCCTCCTCATTGCTTGAACTCACAGTGATCTTTCCTGTCCTGGTACAGAGGGGATATCCCGAGATGTCACAATTCCTTATATTTCTGGTACTTTAAGTACTTTGAGGCGTGAAGTAAGAACAGCGAGAAGCTGAGTCATGATAGTTTTGGCATTTCCGGACTAAAATAAAATGAACTTTATGAGACAATGTAATCGTTTTTGACAGCATATTTGTCGTTTAGCTGGCTGTTGCTCAAGAGCTAACCCTTTAACACCTGGATCGACATCAGTGTTCTTGTGCTGTACTCAGACGCCTCTCACATGCATTTCAACCTCTGAAACCTGAGAAAACTG
>NW_024625343.1:0-4178 GCF_008729295.1 Plectropomus leopardus
TTTTTTTTTTTTTTTTTTGCTTATACTGCTTTTTAAAGGAATCAACTGGAGTAATCCAGTACTAAGTAGTTAAGAAATGTCGCTAGTAATAGATACCTGTATTCAGCAAATTTTGTACGACTTCTTGAGAAACCCACTTGTAGAAAAAAAAGACTATTTGTATGGTTTTACCACAGCACATTCCACCAGTACAATCTATGATGTGATGAAGTTCAGTGTGCAGAGATGCAACCAAATCCTTTGAAAGTATGGCCTTTTATGCAACAGGGTGATTCCGTTCACATGATGGGTATGAAATGAAGTACAGAAAAGGTATCAGATATGGTACTCTAGTGGTACTGATATCACTTAAAGATAAATAGATAGAATTAATAAAAATGGAATTCTTACTTTTAATTTCAGACTAACTACTTGTGCTCTACTGTTAAAAACAGATTGCAACAGGCACATGATAGAGATAATTCTTGGTCCCTGCTTGGTCCATGAGAATTTTGTGGTCCCCAACAGGTTGAGAAACCCTGTATTAACACAAAGTCATACTTCACTTTATTCACCTGCTGCCTGTTAGCAAAACACTCTTTGTAATTTTGGCATGCCTCTTTTGTTCTGCATCCCAAGTGGCTGCATGCACATTGGCCTTGGGGGTTTGTGAATGATCCTGCACATACTCAACCACCGAGTTTCACCTCACTGTCACTAAGTTCTTGAGATATCTCCCCAGATAGCTCAACTGATCCTCCTTTACTGCCACCCATCTCCTCTCCCTCCTGTCACGCTGCATGGAGTTTCCCTCCTCTCCACAGTCGAGCTAACAAGGAAGAACTTTGAACACTTGTTGAACATTGATTGACCCTACTAGCTCCGAAACACTCTACCCAGCTAGCAAACATTCGGTCACACTCTCTAAAATTCCTCCCGTCTCTCAGCCTGTCTTCGCTAATGTCACACAGGTTGCAAGCTGCCGCAGCTTCTTTTATCACGCCATCGCTCTCCTCCCAGAGCTCCCCGCTTCTTTCCAGCCAGCTTCCCACACAGCCATCACTCAACACTGCGTTTGAGCTACATCCCAATTAAAGTCGACCCAGACGGGCAGACAATCTCATCACTAACACCTCCTCCCTCCCTTTCCTTCATAGCTATGCTCGTTAGTCACTCTTCTTTCTCCCCACATTCGAGCCTTCACTTTCAGCCGTCCAAACTGGAGCCCTCATGCTCCTCTGATGAAAAGGAGGCATTTAATTGCCATGTGACGAATAGTTGCTATGGAGTCGGCACCGAGTTGGGCTCGTGATTAAGCCCTGAAGAGCATAATTACATCTCAAAGCTCACCTTTCTCCTTCTGCATGTTCACCCCGCCTCCCACCCCCGTGTCCACTGCAGCATGGATGATTTCGAGCAGCGCTTAGTCGCTGCCATGTCATTATGGCTGGATGTGGTAGCCCTCCTCGCTCAAGGGAAAAATGAAGTAGAAAGTCTTTGTTTGGAGCCTGTCGAGATGCAGAATACTTTACACAGTGCATTACAAAGGAATGTACCTTCAGGCTTGAAACATTGCAAAACTCATTCTTAAACACTTTTAGAGTTCTCTAAAATAGCAGGATGAAAAGACATTTATGAGAACCACTCTGCTCGTTATTCTGCTTTTGTTTTGTAATAGTATGGGTCCTTGGGAAATACACTTATTTGCTTTCTTTCTGAGGGAGAGATGAGATGATAAACACTGCTCTTGTGTGTGTTAAAATGGAAGTTTGAGTGGTTAGTTTAGCATAAACATTGGAAGAAGGAGGGAACTGAGCTCCTGGTTCAAAAATCCACCTTCCAACATTTCTAAAGCTTTACTGAAAACATTGCATCTAATTTTATAGCTCATACATAGTAAAATGACTCTGTGAAACCTGCTGGAACTATTTCTTGGCGAACAACAGCTTGGTGGAGTCATTTCCTGGCATCTTGCTGTGAGATTGTCAGATTTGGCACCATTGTGCCTGTGCAGAGACCTAACCCAAAACCTGTGACGAAATCTGTCATCCAAACAGGGAAATACTGTAGCCTGTCAACAATCATTAACTCCAGATTGTTGTTTTTACATTTCTGTCTCATCAAACAAACAATATACAACATGCTTATTAGCAACCAGTGCAGATATAAGCAGGTGTTTCTCTTTCTCTTCATCTTTGGACATGAAGTGTCCCAGGGATTTTTCTGAAGGCCAGCCTGGAAGCTAACATCACCCTGGTCCCCTCATCAAAAAGCCTTGCAAGATTTTTTCATTGGATTTTAGATTATTGCAGAGAATAAGCTATGTGTTCAACAAACGTTTATGATACTTGTCCATTTTGTTCAGCAAGATAATCTTCACGAATGAACCTCACTTTTAGGAATTCTGAGGCCTAAATGCAATCGCCAGAAGTAAAACGCTAATGTTAGGCTACATACAAACTGCACTACCATTGTATCGCAACCATGGACTGTTTATAAATTTGGACGATGCATACCCTTTTACCCCCTGCTATGCTTCAGTGAAGCTAAAATATTCCAAATAACACCTGTCGGTTCAATCATGCAGCTCCATTTAATGTGAACACATGGATTGCCAGAAAATCCCCTTTTTGTAGAATGAAGTAACTCATTAAAACTGAACTTATCATATAAATTGAAGCAGCCTGTGAAGACAGCTGTATAATATCTTATCTTATATTGATAACCAAGATGATGTCAGAGTGATGTCATCAGGGTTACTTCAGCAAATAGACAAATCTATCATTTAAAACCTGTGTCAGAAATGGAGTGTGTGGAATTTAAAAGAGGTGAATTTACTAGGGAAGGTGTGTAATGCCAGCAAGTTGCATTATGGAAAGTGTCGGAGATAGTAAGGAACTAAAACTCAGCATATCTCAGTCTTTGCTTCATCCATTCTGACAATTTTGTTTCAATCTGTCCTCCACAGTTGCTCAAACTTTATGAAAGTGCTATAATAAATCTTTGGGATGTCTCTTTAAATATGTCCTGACATTGTCGTCCTCCGTCAAGTCTAAATCTCACTGCCAAAACTCCTCGGGTTTCCCCTCATAATCAGTGGATACCCCCCGTGTCTTATCAGGGATAGAAGCAGAATCCATTCTGATGAAATTCGATTAAAAAAAGCTCTTAAGTAAACAAAGGCATTATCGGCAGCGAGCCATGTAGTCTGTAGTTGTGGATAAAACCAGTCTGACAATTTATTGGCAAGTAAATCAGTCAATAAGTCAGCTGAATTGACATAACAGTCAATCAGCCTTTCAGTTAATGTTTGCCTGACGTGTTCTTTTTTACACACAAATCAGTTGGGTTAAATCTTTTATTTCTAGCCTTTCATCAGCAGGGCACCCAAACTGCCGCGGCCCACGCAGTTTTTTTTTCCACCCAAATGCACTTTTCATCTGCTCTAAGATGTATTATAAATGTTCCTTTCATGTTAATGAGGGGATAATGAAGTCCCTCAATAGCACGACTGAAAAGTGCTGCACTCCTTTAATGAAGGCTTTAAGTTGGCATATTTGATTTGTCTAATTTATTCTTCAGAGATTTTCTATTTGAAGATTTAATATTGAAAAGAGCAACTTGAAAGGGAAAAATGCAGGGCTTTTAGAGGAGGAGTTATTTTGAATGGGTAATAGGCATTGATCGGCCTCGCTGAATTGTCTCTCTGTGGTAAATACGTTGGAAGGTACTGTAGCAGGCAGTGCTCCTGCAGAGAGCCTTTCAGACTAATTAGGGCACATTTCTCCCGTGTTTCCAGAGACAGTGCGGTGAAAACACCTGAGGAGAGGCAGGCAAATATTATCTGGGTGGAAACTGACTCAACTGACAGGGATTGTCTTGTTTGAAGCTTTCACAATTCATTTGAAAGATCTTAATGGGTGTTTAAATGGAAGGGTCATTTTTGCAGCCCATAAAGTACAATTTAACCCTTTTGTTTGTAAGAAAACATAAAACATGATGAAATACAGAGATCCAAAGATCCAAGTACATTGGTGCAAAGGGGGAAAAATTTCACTGTAGAGACAATGTGCTTAGTGTGCTAATGATGTTTTATTATGACCATTAACCCTTTGAAACCTGGTGCAACATCACTTTTCTTGTGCTACTTTCACAAGTATTTAAACATTAGTGCAATTTAAAAAAAAATAATAATAAAA
>NW_024625344.1:0-2998 GCF_008729295.1 Plectropomus leopardus
ATTTCATTTAAAACGAAAAAATATGTACAAAATATGATAAATAACCCAATGAATAGCTCTTTGGAACACGCGTCATGCTGACCCATCCTTTTGCACTTCTATCCCTACCGAAATTTTTCATATCATTATTTTTTCTTTTTTCTTTTTATATTTTGTTATTTCCCGTTTGTTTATACTGTTTGGATTTTGTAAATCAAGTTTGACTGACATTTCTATTTGTGTCTGTAAATATATAAATAGGCTAAATAATGAATCGGCTCTCGGCTTCGTTTTTTTTTGTCACATCTTTTATCTTTTTTTAAAGCCTGTTGTTTACATTTTCATACATAAAACGAGCAGGAATGATTTGGAAAAATCGTTTTAAAAAATAGCCACATCAATATGCAATTAATATTCGTGTTCGCTGCACAGTGAGGTCTGTCCTCGGCTGTTAGACGCACTTTCAGTAGCTGGTGTCCTCAGCGTGCAGCTCAGTTGTAAATGAGAGGCTGCTTGTTCTCTGTGCGGGTTTCTGCAGCCCGCTGTGCTTTAAGTCCACAAACAGACAGACAGCAAGAAATGACAGCAGCTCTCAGGCGCTTGCACCAGACAGCGCGTGCATCAGATGGTTTCTGTGAATTCCTAACTGAAGGTAATCCCCCGAAAGTGATCAGTTTATTTTCACACTAAACTATCCCGTTATAAGAATATTTTTCATTAAATGTTGCTCAGGTGAGAATGAATCCTTTTGTTTTTGTTGCCAAGAAGATAGAGAGAGAGAGAGAAAGTGATGAAAATATGTTTGCATCGGTGCAGTGAACGCTCAGATGTGCAGCACATTGCTCGTGCATGCAATAATGCAGCATGTGCTAAAGGCTTGATGGACTGATGTTCTCAATAAAAACCAATCATGACAACAGTCAAAAAACAGAATTCTCCTCAGTGCATGTTCCGACCATCAGAAGAAATGTCTAACTTTTTCAGAATAAAATCAACACAACAGGATTATGATGATGCAGATATGCTGTCTGTCCTCTGCCTATGGAAGTGATGTGTTTCTGCGAGTAAACTGTCTCTGAAAACTCAGAGAATTATTCCATTCATGAAAAAATATTTAGTCCCACTGCAAGAAAATGTTCCTTCGTCTTTTATTTTGACTCAGGTCAACACTGTTAGCCTAATGAATAAAATATGAGTATCTAATTGGCCTGAAAATATATGGGAATTAAACAGGACAAGAAATATAATAGCAAATAAAATATTTATAACAAAATCAAAAAAAAAAAAAAAATTAAAAAGGTGCAGGCTTTATTCATATTTAACTTTTTTTTCTTAAATCAGCCGTAGTCCAAATTCGTATATTGACACGTGTAATTTTGCTAATGTTTAGAGACAACAACCCTCTGAGTATTGTTCATGAAATGACTGGAGCAAAACAAAACAAAAAACAATCAAAGAAAATGATTCCTTTTAAACATACTTTAGCATTTTTAAATTCTGAAAAAGTTGTGTTTGTCTTATTTGGTAAGTTTATCTTTTGGGGCAGGAATTTACTGCAGCAGTGTAGTGGTGCCTGCGTATAGATCAATATGGTGAATGAAAAAAAAAAGTTTTCCCTATTTCAGTGTTAATTTACAGATAAAGTCATATAGCATCAGTCCATGCTGCAGCATATCGACTTCCATTAAATCATCCTTGCCACATAAGAGTGTTTTTTTTTTCCTGGTCCACTGACACAGCTGCTGTGAGACTGTGTAACTAAAAAAAAGGATTTCCCAATCATTTCTGTGATATAATTAAGGATGAGGGGGCAGTAAAATATTTACTGATTATTAATTTGATAAAACAAACACACGCATTTCAGAATCTTATTACATGTTTTTAAATGTTTGACCATAAACTGCCTCTCTAAATTATTTGCACAATAAAATGTAATCCTCTCTCTTGCTGAATGTCATCTTCAAAATGTGATTGTGATTAACAGGCGGCTGGGGGGAAAGTGTGTGGAGAACAGGCCATGCAGAAGGTGATCAATTAAAAGATTAAGCGTTTTGCAACACATGGACGCATCTGCATTTGGACCTAATAGCAGGCCATCAGCTCATTTTCAGGAAGCCTGCCGCCTACTGAAAGCGTGCTTCTCACATCAAAGCACCAACGTCTGCCTCAGCTTCCCAATGGGCAGAAAGGGATGCTAATTTGTCCCCCTTCATGTGTAGCGGCGAAAGACTCCTTCAATTAACTGGATTTCAATGGCGAAAAAAACGAGTAGGTGGGACCTAAAAAGATGCAAAGAGACTGAGTCTGGAAGGGCAGCGTTTCTCATTAAATTAAAAAGGCCTCCATCATTTGTTCGCAACCACGCATCTGAGGACTTAACACTAAAAACACAGAGCTTCAAAGAGTCCATGATGGGTTAAATAGAGACTATAATCTAATTAAAATATTGCACAGAGGTAAATAGTGCTTTGATAATGATCTGAGGGTACAATTAGTAAAATGAGCTGCTTGAGAGTGTTTTGTGTCGGGGAGGAGTTACTACTTAGAATATGGCTACAAAACGCAGCGCTGGGGGCCAAATCAGGGGAGCTTCAAAGTGTCATCTTTTATTTGAGGAGGATTTTCTGCGCTGTAGAAGAAATGAAAAAAAACAAAAACAAAAACAAAAGCTGTGTGGATTATTCCAGGTGAAACAGTGTGAACAGGTGTAATGGGGTGAGAGGAGACAGTGGTCTGAGAGAGCTGGAAGTGGAGTGTATGAAAATGAAAAAGACTGCTGATGATTTTATAATTACTCGATGTCACTGTTGACATACAACATCCAACAAGTCCTCAGTGATGTTCACCCCTTCCTTACCAGTGACACGAAGTCTCAGAGACACTGTTGAAACCTGAGCAAATTGGCGTGATTTCTTACAAGCAACCGAGGAAAAAAGTGCAGTAAAATTACATGAAAATTGGTTTTTAAAAAGTTGGGATTTTTTTAAGTAAAAACAACAACAAAACAAAACAAAAACAG
>NW_024625345.1:0-2494 GCF_008729295.1 Plectropomus leopardus
TTATTATTATTATTATTATTGCACTGTTTACCCTGGTGAAATCTCAGGAAGTTATGAAGGTATGAAATATTACATACCGCCCAAGCCTGACTGATGGGAACAACACTTTTTTCTAAATTGGTCAAGTACTTACTGATAGAGGCAAGAGTCTCTCAACACCTCATGATGCACTTACTATTCAGAGGGCTACGATGCACTTCACGATTATCGATGTATCTTTTTGATTTCGGAACATTTTTTGATTTTGATGCGTTTTTTTTATCACTGTGTGACTTTTTACTAACATACCATATTTATAATGATCCATAATCAAATAAACAGATTATTTTTCTTGCATCCAGTGTGACTCTTGCCCAGGTCCCTTAAACCTTCAACTTCAGAGAAGCCAAAATGCTTCCATACTCCAGCTTTTAAGCCAGAGGATACCGGTCAGACTGTATCGATCTGCATTTGCTTACGCTCAGCCATCCACATCAAAAGTCAAGCAGTAGCCTCAAACATGACGTACATTTTTATGTTTGTTACATTTCACAATCCAATTGGTTCAGCTGTAAAAAATGCACAGCCCCATCTCGCAAAAATATTACAGGCAAACACAATGTTGCGTTTTCAATTTCCAATTATTGAATTTTCTGCATCAAGACCTTCTCTTTTATAAGAGAATTGTGATGCATTTAATCGTTACCCCTATCATACATGCTGCAGCCTGCAGATACAAACAGGCTGCAATGTGATATATTGCATCGATAATGTATGCCTGCTTAAAGTGTTTTTTTTTTCCACTGACAGACTCAGATTGTTATGAGTGTCTGGCAACATTATGGAAAGGATCCTGACAGAGAAATCCAGATTTTTTCCCTCACCTTTCATTTGATCATGTCTGTTTGTTTTTGTTTTTCAACAACAACCCAAATCATAAGATTTCAGAACGAGACTTTCAGAAGAAAACATGGTTAGACACGCTAACAAAACGACACTAAGTTAAGTTGCCCCAGACTTGGACTCGTTGGTTGAGATACTTGACTGTCATGTACTTGAGCAGATTTGACCTGTTCAGTAAAATGACAGATTTCTGCTGTCTCACTGGTATGGTGAACCCCATTCACAGATCTAGAAGATTAATAATACATACACTTAGAAGGCCTTAAGACTTGTCTGAGTGACTGAAATGAATTAAAGCTTGAGTTGGAAAGACTTCAGGGCACAATCTTTGCTCCACACCACCAGAATCCAAAACACGGGGCTGGTATGTGCAGCATTTAACCACAATGACAACATGATTAATATTATCTTTATACCTAAAAAAACTTAGTTGATTATTAAATAGGTCAACTGGCAGAGACACGGTTATCTGGTTCTTGATAATTGACTTTCATGGTCTTCTGCAAAAATCAACTGAATATTGTTTTTTTTCTATGATAATTATTGATGATGAATCATTTGTTAGAACCTGCATTTTCGAGAAATACACAGTACAATTACAGTAAAACAATCCTGTATTTTTAATTATGCTTAATTTATGAAATCAAAACACTTTTTTTAACACTTTTGTCCACTGTTTTCTTTTTTAAGATAAATTATACCTAAAATTTATGAGAAAACTGACTGGAGCCCTTATTATCTTAACCCTTCCAAACCTGAAATTACATCACTTTTCTTGTGCTGCTTTCAGATGCCTTTGACAACTACTTAAACCTTTGAACCTTGAGCAAATATGTGTGATTTCTTTCAAAAACAATGGGAGAAAGGCAATAAGCAACATGGTAAAGAAATGTTTAACAAATTTCAAGAAATTAGCGGATTAAGATTTTTTTTTAGCTAGGGAAAATGTATAGGAAATAGGGCTGCAAATTGTTAGCCCTTTTCTTAATCGATTAATCTATTAATCATGATTTGAAAAAAAAAAATCAAACAAAACCAATTGTTTTTTTTTCTCAATCAAAGCTCACAGTAACATATTGCATATATTTTGATAACATTTAGCCTATCAATTAAGCCATTAAATTTCACATGTTCCATTAAATTCCTAACGACCAATTAACTGATAATCGATTAATTGTTATCATCCTCAATAGGGAAAAAATCTAGGGAAAAACTATGTATTTATTTATCACAATTACATATATACAATTTTTCTAAGTATAGTTTGCCTTGTTTTTGTTTTTTTGTTTTGTTTATTGTTTGTTTGTTTATACTTTCGATTTATTTTTATGGGGTTTTTATGGGGGTTTTTGTTAGTTTTTTTCGTTACTTTTACCTTTTTCATTTTTTGTTTGTTTGTTTATGTTTAATTTTTGTTTCACTCATTTTCAGATACTTTTCTTGTACTCTTGTAATAATCTTCTGCTAATTTGGGGGTAATTTCTTTGGTTGCTCATTGCCTTTTTTAAGAAATCAATTTACTCAGGCTTCAAAGCGTTTGTTTATACCATTTGCAGAAAACTTTTAAGTATCAGCTTTCTGCTAACTTTTAGAAATTATTTCAGATTCTTCT
>NW_024625346.1:0-2536 GCF_008729295.1 Plectropomus leopardus
AATTATTTATTTAAGTTATGTTTCAGATTTTTAATTAAAAAAAATAAAGTGAGCCAATTTGATCAGATTTCAAAGGGTTAAGACTCCACTACAGAGGGATGAACCAGTCAGGAGAGATCATTTTTACCTCTTTCGGAGTTTGGTTGTCTGCGATTCTCTGTCCTTCAAACAGAAACCTTAGCGTGCTTGCTGGAACTCCCTGTAAGAAAAAAAAAGGCAATTTTAAATTCCAGCCTCTGGTGGTGTTGGAGCTGATCTGATGTCTGATTAAAGGTAGCCTGGAAATCCTCGGACTCGGTCGTAGTTTGAAGTCGTCTAAAATGTGATGCATTTCTCTTTGTTTATAGCCGGGAATCAAACTGATGTGACTTAGTAACAGGCAGAGTCTGAGGGTCATTTCTGCTCTTTCCTCATACCTGTCGCTGGCTGTAAGACTCCTTCAGCTTCTTCAGATGTGTCGTCATTTTGACCTTAAAGTGGATTTCGCTGCTGTCCTGTAGACACAAGGAGACAATGATGATGAAAAGCAGTGAAAACGCTGCCATGGTTCAGCAAACTTTTTTACTGATTACAACATATCATAATTACTGTGGAGAGTTAAAAGAAATCAACAATAAGCAAGAAGTATGTGATTTAAACCAAAACACTATCCGGCAGTTACACAATTTAAAAAGTAAAGCTTTAGATATATTCTACATCTTTCTGTCCACCTGTTAAATCTTCTCCAGAGCAAAATGTTGCAAATTAACTCCTTAACATCATGTATGTTGTTTCTACAAGTTTTGCCATAATCATTGAGTGCATGGTCAAACACATGTGGTATTGTAGGCAAGGCTGGACGGTGCCACTGGCCTACCAATTTATTTCAACTGAGAAAATCCAAAATTAGTGGCGGTTCGGGAAAAATTAATACAGAACAGTTTCGCATTATTTTTGTGTGGCACCAAGTATTTATTTTTTACATTAAAAAAAATTAAAATTACAAATGAATCTTTTGGTAGCCACTAGAATAATAAAAATCAGTTGCTTTTTCGGTCCATTAGATACAAATTTGCTGCAATAAAAATGACTTAAGTGAGATGAACTGAAAACTTTATCTTATTCGGTAAAACAGATGCTGACAGAAGACATAAGAAATCACAATGTTAGTTTTCATAATTATTTGATGTTGATGTTTTAATGTTTTGCACATTTTAAAATACACAACATAACCATACTAATAAGAAGAAAATTACGACCAAATTCTCATAATACTATAAATGTATTCTATTAAAATTACGATTTTTTCTTCTCCTAAAACTATGACTTCATTATTGTAATACGAGTTTTTTTCCTCATAATATTACGACTTTATTATCAAATATTACATTTCATTCTCATAATTTTACATTTTGTCAAAGTCTCAAAAAATATAAAAATTCCTAATTGTGGCCCTAAATCTTCATTGTAATATTGTAATAACGACATTGTCGCGCTAAATACTGTATCGAGTACAATACAGACAGTCTGTATATTGTATAACCTCAGCTGTACCATTATAACTCAGTAATCACAGCCTACACGTGACGTTATTACACAGGTACTCATATTTATCGGGCTGTGCCAACGAAAATCTTGATAAACACGTAAAAGTAACAACAACTAATGTTCAGAGGCTCATGGAGCCCCATCCATCACCCCTGTTTTCATACACACCTGACCGATCACTTTTAACTTGATGTACTCTCCGTCCTTCTTGTCCCCTCCGTCTCCGCTGGACGGTTTTGTCTCCTAAAACCACAACAACATATAAACAATCACAAAACCTTCCAGCGCCACAGACACCACAGGACAGGCCCGACGGCTCAGCAACGCGGATACCACGCCGGCGCTCACAACGGTAACGTTTCGATTCCAAAATGTTGGTTTCACTTGTTGTTTTACGGGGAAATTTTGAATTATGAGCTAAATCCGAAACTAGCTGCAAAGCTAAACTGCTACATAAGCACTGAGCTCTGGGCCTGAGGCTCCGTGAGCTAACTGTTAGCATGTTAAATAACCAGATGCGAGGGAGCAGCCGCAAAACACCGATTTGTCTCTTTTTCAATTTCGTGCCGACTGTAAACACTAAAGACTCTTTAGGGTTTCTATCTTACCGTATCCGACATGTTTTGCTGTGTTTATGTGGTTAAAATATCCTGACAATAGATCCAGCTAGCGTTAGCTTCCAGTCGCAGCTGCAGCTAGCGCTTGATGTTGTGAGAACGCTACAGTAACGGGAAGTGACGTAGGGAATCGTTTCTTTCAAAATAAGAATTTTTAATTGCTTAGCTTTTGGAAGATTTATGACCAGAAGTATGTGTCACTAAAAACTAATCTTTAATTAAAAAACAATAATAGTTTGAATTTCATATTTTAAAACTGAATTGGGAAAAAAGAATTTGAATCACATAATTTGAAACGCATTATTTGAAATTTTTTTATTTTTTATTTTTGCAGAAATAAATAAATAAGTAAATAAATAAATCTGACACTATTATTTATTTACTCAAAAAAT
>NW_024625347.1:0-1769 GCF_008729295.1 Plectropomus leopardus
GCCCCATGTATGACATCAGTGTCCACAGCAGCCGTGGGTTCAATTCCGGCTTACGAACCTTTGCTACATGTCGTCCCCTCTCTCCTCCCCCTTCACGCTGGTACTCCGGCCTGTCCAAAGGCTAAAAATGCCCAAAAAATAATCTTTGAAAAGTAAAATTCTCCGAATGTCCTAAAATCGTAGAAACGTTCAAAATTCCAAAAAATGTCCAAAAATCCTAGAAATGTCTCAAAATCCTTAAAACATCCAAAAATCAAAGAAATCCCAAAATCGTAGAAACGTCCTCAAGTCCTAGAAACGTCTGTGGTGCTGCTGCGACTGACCCCTGACCTCCTGTCCTTTGGTAAGTGTCCCCCAAATCAAAGCAGGATGAGTGTCTCTGCGTCGGAGTATATTTTGGACGTCTCTCTCTCTATCTGAGTGTTTTTTTGTCCTCTGGCGCCCGGACAGCGCGCCGGTTAGCGAACGCTGCCGAGTTCATTCATCGGACTCGCACTGATGTCCACAGACGCTCTTCCTACTCAGATGACACCGCTCTGTGAAACCGAAATCCGTCAGACAGCAGCAGCCGCGGCTCAGCTCAGCTTTGTTAGTGTGTGTGTGTGTGTGTGTGTGTGTGTGTGTGTGTGTGTGTGTGTGTGTGTGCTGTATACACACTGTAACCCTGTGATTTATGTGTATACACACCATCCAGACTCTTATGGGTGTTTATATGAAAGTGTTTGGAAGATGTTTTCATGCAGCTTTCTGCGTCCAGTATTGAAGGCTTCGGCTCTGAACATGATTCTGTTTGTTTCGTGCGGGAAGATCCTGAAATCTCGTCTATAAGAGCAGAAAAAAGTGTTTCCATTGCAGTTTTGCAAAATCTGGTTCTGTTTTGTTTTTTTCCATCAGGCGTATTCTGTGTTCGCAGAAACCTGAGTCTAACGCAGCCTGATTGACACATGAGAAGCAAACTGTGAATTCATGCGAACTTTGGCAGCGCCAGTTTGACGGTTCGCTCGCCGCGATTCATCAGTCAGCCGGTTCTGCGAGAATCAGCTTAATAGCAAAAGAGAAGCCGAAGCCGAGAGTCAGTCAGTCAGAAGTGAAAGTGAAACTTCTGCGGACTGATCCAGAAAAATCACTCATCCAAAATGCAAACTACCAAAACTCCAGCGTTACTCCGCAGCAATAATAATGTTTTTTCACTGATTTTCGTGGCTTTTAACAAACATTATTTCCCACAAGCCCAAGGCCGTAAACAAAATCACGTCGACGGACAGGTCGGTCCTGCTGAGATGTGCGACAGCAGAGCCGACAGCAAAATACTTAAAATTACATTAGTTACAGTTTCAGTTAGGCAAAGTTAAATCTTTAGGCCATCATTATCTGCTGGTGCTTAGTTTTTTTGAATGCTGACAAATTATTTTTAAAGGGAAAGACACTCGAGGGGAAAATAGAAGAATAAATTTAGGAAAAAACAATTTTTAGAAAAATTATTTTTACATATTTACAGAGTTATTGTGTTGTTTTTTTGTTGTTTTTTTTTTTTAAACTAATTATCAGGAATTTTTTTGTACTTTTTTTTTTTTACTAATTTCTTGTTATTTTCTTTCTATTTTTTTCTTTTTTTTTAAGACATCAAACCTATTTGGTCAGGTTTCAGAGGATTAAATATTTTGGTTCGTAAGTTATTTTAATAAAAAATATTACTTGACTTTGTTTTTTTTAACTCAACATAAAGCCTCAATTTTAAAAACATCATTACAATCCATGAGTGATTTTCA
>NW_024625348.1:0-2253 GCF_008729295.1 Plectropomus leopardus
TGATATAGTGTGGACTTTGTCTTTGGGTTTATTTTGTGTTGCTCTTGTTTCTTGTTACTTATGTTCTTTTATTTTGAGTTATCACTCCTCATGTGTCTTGTGTCTTGTGTGCTTTCCTGCCCTAGAATAGTTTCACCTGTCCCTCACCAGTTGTGCTATCCTCAACTGTTTTCACTTTTCTTTATGGTTTTGCTGTGTCCTTGGTTGTCCCTGCCTATGTCTGTTTCCTGTTTTCTATCACACCTGTCTTTTATCAGTCTCGTTTGTCCTCCCTTGTTAGAGTCTTCCCTGATTACCTGCTCTGTTTTAGTCTTTTTTTTGCTCCACCCTTGTGTTTCTTGCCACACCTTTGATATTTAGCCAGTCCTTGTGTTTCCCTCCTTTACCCATGTCCAACCTCCCCCACTGTGAGTTGTTCTCCTGATTAGTTCTGTGTATATATACCTTTGTGTCTCCATTTGTTCCTTATCAGTTATGTTATCCTCCCTACTGTTTCCATCCTGTTTGCTTTCGTGTTTACCTCAGTTCTTCCTTGTTATGTTGGTTTCAGTTTAGTTTTTTTAATTTTATTGACGCAGACAGTGCAATTTTTAACATTAAAGTGTGTAAACTTGTAGTAAAACCCAAAATACAAGTATGAACCTGAAAATGAGCAGAATATGAGACCTTTAAAGTATAGAGTCTGTGGTACACATTAGCATTACGTTTACATTGCATTAAGTTATAACACCTGCATTATACTGACATCCTCAATAACTGACTACACTGTTACAGAAATGCACATTTCTTGTGAAACCCTGTAAATCTTGTTTGAATCATAACTCAAAGGTCGCATATTCTAACAAGTCAGATTTCCTGGTAAATATATTGCAGTAGAAACTCAAAATAAGTATGAACTCAAACATAAGCACATTATGGGTCCTTCAAGGAGCAATATTAGATGAGATGAGACACTTAATAGAGACCATAATGTCATGTTTACACTGTAAATCTTATATTCAGAGGCAGATAACATGCAGAAATAGGATTGAATTTTTATTTGAATTTTTTTATCAATTGAATTTATTTGGATTGTGTGCGGGAACTCGATCACTGGGAGAAAACCTTACACTTTTTGGTTTTTTTTTACATATATATATGGTGGGCAAACCTGAGCACTAGTAGAAAACTCTACATTTAATGGAAAAAATTGGGGGTCAATTTCGCCTAATGTGTCGAATTAGCCTACTGTGTATATCTTTGGATTGTGGGAGGAAACCTGAGCACCAGGGGAAAACCCACGCAGACACAGGAAGGACATACAAACTCCACACAGACGAACAGGTGGAGGTGTCGCCATGAGGCTGCGGTGCTAACCACCGAGCCGCTGTGCCGCCCTTCATTCACTGAAAGGATGGACAGGGAGGGGGTGAGGGAGGAAGGGTGGATAGAAGACAGATTTAGGAGAAGTGGAGGTGGGAATGGAGGGATGGGGTTGGTGAGGGAGGATGGAGAGGTGAAGGGGGCAGAAAGAGGAAGTTACTGCTGTCCAGCCTGAGTTGAACAACCAGCAACCTCCTCCTCCTCCACCATTTCATTGATGTCAGAGCTGCTCTTCTTGTGGAACCAGCTGAAAAAACCCTCCTCTCCGTCTCAGCCTTCTCTTTCTTCTTACGCATCTTGATCTTCATCTTCTGAAGCGTTGTCTCTCTGTCCTCGTTGCTCCTGTGGAACAAACCTCTCCTCTTCTTCCTCATTGTCAGACAGAGCTCCTTGAGCTCCGTCTTCTCTTCCACCATTTGTTTGACTTGCGCTTCTGTCTTCTCTTCCATCTCCTCCCTCTGCTTCATCATCATCTCCTCCCTCTGCTTCATCATCATCTCCTCCCTCTGCTTCATCTTTGCCTCCCAGCACTGTTCTTTCTCTGCCAGATCCTTCTTGAACTTCTCCTCCAGATCCTTCCTCTCATCCAGCATCCGTCGTTCTTTATTCATCCAGGTCTGTCCGTCCTCTGCCAGCTCCAAGAACTTCTCCTCAAAATCAATGAGATTCGCCTCAGAAGCTTTCTCTCGCTGGATGAATTCAGCTAGAATGTTACATCACAAAGCCATTCGTCTGCTCCACTGATGAGCTGATAGAGCACAAATATTCCAAAAGCTTCTTCTCTATAACAATGGTTGCCTTGTTTACTTCCTGTCAGCTGATGTCATTCATATACACTCCATAGTGCACTAGAATTAACACTTTCTTAAAGGTCTCTGACACTCCATACAC
>NW_024625349.1:0-2000 GCF_008729295.1 Plectropomus leopardus
TATATTACTAATATTACAAAAACATTTATCTACCACCTATAACTACATAATCAGCATCATTGTACATATCAAAATGTTTTGAGCATTTTAAATAACTGCAACTTAAGTCATTTTGTACCATTTTGCCTGGTTTATCTTAACAGTCTTTAAAAATAAATATATTTGATAGTAACATATATTTCCTCAGTACATTAGTAGACCAGCAACTTTAACCGTTACCAGTTAGCACTATTAAGATGATTTATTTATTTATTTATCTATTATTTTTGTTTATGTTAAGCACACAAATGATGGTGGTGAATGAAGCAAAACAGGTCCACCCCCGCGGTTATTATTAAATTAACAAATGTACCTATTACTTATGATATTTATGATAATTAATACATTTCGTTAATTTTGATTAGGACTTTGTGCTCCTTTTTGTTTGATACTAAATCTAAAAACCTGTAAAAGTAGAAGTCATGAAGAATTATAAATTGTTGTGAAATGATTCCTCTGAAAACTAATTTAATAATTGAACCTACAGTGAAAATACATACAGCCCTTCAAAAGTCAGCCATAGGTGTGGTATTTAGAAAAAAACCTAATATTAGATATGCAATCTAATCTAAAATGATGTACTTGATTGTATCTTTGTTCAGTGTTTAGTCATTTAAATAAAAAATACCTACCTATTGACCTTGCATTTAAACTAAAAAATAAAGTAGTGTTTGAATTCCATATACTCAGATTTACAGGAATGGCATGGTTTATATCATTATGTTAATACAAAATATACTGAATAATTATGCGAATATATAAATATTCAAACATTCATCAGCACCAATTACAATTGAATTCAAAGATCAGCTCAAACCACCTGCTTAAAGTGGAAACACTAAAAAAAAAAAATGCTTTCTATGAAACAGCTGCATTTAAAACATCTGTCTGCTCAGTTTTCTTGTTTGGCCACCATCTTTATAAACCTAAATAAAGCCTTAAGTCAAACTATTTTACCATCAAAAATTGCATTAAAAAAGAAAAATAAAGTTCTTAATAAAATAGAATATTTAAATGTGACTTACCTGTAGATACTGTGACTTTTGTCCCCTTACCCCAGTAGTCGAAATAATCACAGTGCTACATCTCCATTCACTACCTGAACAAAAACCTGATGCAGCAGAAAAAATGCTTTAAAACTTCATTAATTGACTGAAATGCACAGAAATCCTTGTCATTATTATCCCCTGATGTCATCCTCTGAGCATGCTATTTTGTGCTGATTTTTAATCAGTTCCTAAAGTACAGATTCACAGGTAGATAACATTTACGTCTGCACTAACGTTTACATTAAACCAATAATAAAACAACTTTTAACCACTAATCTGTTTATTAAAAATGACAAAGACAATATTACCTTATATTCCAATGAGAAGTATTTAGTCCTGACCTTTTTTTTAATCACAAGAATAGCAGAGTCTTTTAGATTATCGCTGTCAGGTTTTCGTATGGATCTGTATCTCAGTGCCACCCCACCCATCACTGTGATAAACCCTAATACAAAAACCAGACACTCTCTGCTGCACTTGAGGAAATAGGACCTGTGTGTTCAGCAGCTGTAAGGAACATAACAAAACATATATTCTGATCAACAAAAACTATATTTAGTCTTGTAGATTGCATTTTTTTTTTACATTAAAGAGATGTTTTAATCAGTTTATCATTACTTGTTAAATCTGTTTTATTCTTAACATAACTGTCATTAATGGAGCATGACATGGGTTGTGTATACATTTAAATCTGAATAACATAAATTAAAATGACTCTGAGGTAATGTTTTTAACATTAAAAATAAAAACAACTTTTAGTATGTTAATGCATTACCAACCCACTAAACTGTGATCAAAACATCCTTTAGTTTGTCCACAATATTAGATACTGTACTTGGAAATTGTATTAAAATAGTCTGCTTTAATAGATAGTTGTTTATTTTTAAATAAAAAATATTTTGGAATAATAAT
>NW_024625350.1:0-2505 GCF_008729295.1 Plectropomus leopardus
TCACATCATTTTTTTAAAGCCCCACGAGACTTGGTTTGGCTTCCTCGCTTGTTCCCTCTCACACACACCCACAAACAAAGACACTCACAAACATGATACGTCACACACGCTGCTCCCCCCATCCAGTCCACGTTATCCTGGGCGGAGCAGTGTGTGAGCAGGCGAGATTTGTGTTTTTGCATGGCCCCAAACTGCTACAATCAGACACATTTTACAACCATGGAACACCAGTGCGACTTGCAAATATTATTATACACAAACTGGAGAACTGTTTCCAGAGTAAAATCACCTTGTTTATTAACACCACTGTCATCGTGGTAATAATTATTCATAATTGGTAATAATTATTTATATCCTTACATTATTATCATTGAGTCTGATAATAATGTAAGAGTTGAGAGCCCTTTTTAAAAATGTTTTTTTTATATCTGCACAGCTCCAGACTGCGGCTTTTTGGCTGCATTTTGTGACCATGGAGCACCACTGTATCCTGCAAATATTTGTAATACATAAACTAGAGACGTGTTTGTTTTCAGCTCACAGTGAATAAATACTAAAGTTTAACAGTGCTGTCGTAACAGTGTAACTTTCTGATAACTGCTGGCAACTACTGCTGACCGAAAGCTTCAAAATCAGATCAAAAACATTAACACTTCCTGGCCCGAGACAAGCCGGGTGCTTCAAAATAAAAGTACCAGCGGTTCTGCTTCAATTTATTTCTTTATAACAATACTTTTATTATATCAGCATTTTATTTATCTTCATTCTAACAGTAGTTGATTTAACTTTATTATAATAGTACTTTATTTAACTTTAAAATAACAGTATTTAACTTTTTATATGGCTGTAGCTACTCTATTCAACTAGCTTTACTGTAACTGTTCATTTTATTTTGTATTTTAGTAGACTACAGTAGTTTAAAGGAAATTTTGAAATATCAAAATATATATCTTGTATCGCAATATACCCTTAAAATATTGCAATATTATTTCTAAGTCACATCACCAAGCCCTACTTGGACACGTTTCTTTGTATTAAGATCACTCCCTCACTATAAAAGTAGGCAGAATAGTGACATCCTCTACTTTTAAACTGTAGATCCTCTCAATTCATAATTACACTCCTGTAATGAAGAGCTGTTATTTCCTTGTTTGATGTACCCAACTGCCTCATTAAGATCTCCTCCAGTCCGTGATCTCCTACATCCCCCAGAATGCCTTTCATCAGTCTCCACTGAACTTGTTGCTCTCAGTGACTTTTAATGATAACGTGATGAAAGGCTTTCCTGTTAAAAGAAAAAGTAAGGAGTCATTCGCCTCACTCAGAGTGCAGCATGTCCCGTGGCTACATATTATTCTGCTCCATTGAGGCCACTGTCAGTGGAAAACATTGTGCCTATGTTTCCACTGCAGTTGATTTTTCAGTGTGATTGTAGGTGTAAAGTGGTGGGTCTGCAGAGAAGCTCCTACTTTTGGTTCTGAGGCACTGACTCAAAAACTCTCACATTTACTGTTGATGCTTTTTTTTTTTAGTCTGTCAGTCTTGATTGCAGCAGAAATGCTGAAAATGTCTCGTGACAGCATGCTGCCTATGTGAGAGCAGTTATCTTTAGGAAGAAGAAAATACACCACAAAACAACAGCGAGAAAGGGAAATGTGAGATGTGTTGCCAGCAATATTCAGCATTTTGCACCCATTATATGACATTCACAACAATTATATTGCAGCAAACATCTATTCACTGTGTAAAGATAAAGTGCAATCTATTACAGTAATGGCGTCCTGCGCAGAGGTTGCAGTCACACTCCCTCTGTGTGTGTGTTGTAATCTAGGCTTCTGTTGTTGTTGTGGTACATGGTCTTGCAGCACGTGCATGTTAGTGCATGTTACATGGCTACATGCAGCTGCAGACATATTGTGTATGAAGTGTACACAACACGCTCTTACAAACCACACCCACCATTAGATGCAAGATAATCCCACCTACACAACGGTTATTTGAACCGTTCATTAGCGCCACGTTGTAGCAAACAAATAGGGCCTAATATAGCAATAATCCACGTTGTAATTCAGTATACATGAAGACATGATTTACCTTAACATGGAAGTCTAACTCTGATGTAGCTGGTGGGCGGGTCACTTAGCTGCCTCATCAGGACCTACTTGCATGTGGGTCCAAGTGTGTATCTCTCACTGGCAAGCTAATCACTGTCATTCTGCTCTGTGCTCATACAGTGACTGCTGATAGTGCTGTCCCACGCTGTCATTGCATAGCCCCTATGCTCCGGTGATCCCCCTAGGTTATCACTGTTATACTATATTGCCATTGTAAGCGCTGTTCGCATCCTCAGCACTGTTAGCTGCTAGTTGCCTCCATGTGGAGAACCATATGCAGACAGCGTGAATCAGACTCTGAATCATAGATCTGCTCTTAATGTTGTATGCAGCTCCTTTGAAGGTCTACTGTGTAGTATTTAGGGGGGATATATGGGAAAAATATAATATT
>NW_024625351.1:0-2653 GCF_008729295.1 Plectropomus leopardus
CTGTTCTCCCCCCAAGAGCATTCCAGCATGACAAACCACATGGGATTTCACTAGTCCTTTAAAGTCTGCTGCCTCTGGGAACCACTCTTCTCCGTGCAACATTTTAGTATTCAAGGGACTACGTGACTGGGGAGGCAACCAATGCTGTTACATTCCTCCCGTCTCCTCCTGGTTGTTATTTCTGTTGATGCTTTGTGGGAGGAAAAAACAATAGGAAATATTTTTTAATCAGGTGATCAGAATTGATCACTGATTTTCCTTTTTCTTCTTCTTCTTCTTCTTCTTCTTCTTCTTTTTTTTTTTTACATTGGTGGAAATATTTTTTTGTCTCCTGTGATTCCGCCACATCAAATATTTACTGTCAAGATGTCTTTTACTGAAGTCATTTTTTTTTATTTTAACACATAAAAGCATCACAACAACAATATACAAATTCTTAGTAATCTTTAAAACCAAAACACATTTACACATGCAACAATAGGGTTTAAGACAATGAGTAACTTATTGAATAATTTTGTTTTTGGAATGTGTTATCGTTACTTTGCAGGAGAAAGGACTGTCGTTTAACTCTGCAGGAGAAAAGTCCTGACTATCCCTCAACTCCAGAACAACATCTGATATGTCAAATATGTATAGTGTAATTAATTCTAAATTTGAATGTTTTCAACATAACATACAATTCCTTAACTGGCATTACTCTCTACCTTTTAGACAGTTACAACCTTTAGTGAAAGAAAGAATAAAAGGGTTTGATGACCCACTTCGTTTTGTTAACTTTGAGAATATGACCTCCAGACAGCAGTCTGACTCACAAACGTCTGGTGCTGTCACAATCAAATGACGCCCAATTGGATTTTAAAGACTCACCACACAAGACAATGTGCCCTGTACTGCAGTGAGCCCACTCAAATGAGGAAAACACGTCAACAAATCCGTCACAGAAGCACCGCTGCCGTCCTTCATGTCATCGTTCTCAACGAGACACATCGCACCGCCAGCGTGGCATTTAAAAAAATATGGTTTTCAGATGAAATAAAAGACAAAACTGGAGGATGATTCAGTTTGATAAAATAATCCAAGAGTCAAAAGAAATGAAAAGGTTGAAGAATAATCAACAGAATAGATTATTGCTCCAGAGTAAAGCGTGTTGTGTTTGTTATATCATCAATCCTCGTGGCCTCTTCGGTTTTTGACGGAATCAGTATGATTGTATGATTGTCTGTTTGAGTCCTTTACATAGGATTGGCTGTAAACCTACAGCCACAACACTGAAAACACATTCATAGACACCAAAAATATACATTATGATACTGTCAAAAGGTACAATAATTACACAGAAAAGGAAATTACAGAGTTAAAACAACACCATTATGTTTTCATTTATCTTTTTGTCTGTCCACTTTTCTTCGCTCGTCCTCCCAAATTGTGGCAGGCGTGTTGGGCTCTGTGAACCCATCAAGTGCTCCTGGCAGAGAGTCAAGAGTCCCACCTGCCCTCCTGCGGCTGGATGGGGGCGACCATGGCTCGCCTCTCTAAAAGAACCACCGAAAAGCTTCGCCGTTGTTGACCGGCGTCCTCTGTGGGCGACAAAATGTGAAGGACACATTTTAATTTGCAGGTTTCAAGGTCAAAAAGCAGACATGCATTCAGAAATGACAGACAGATTTGGAAGCCAATAATCAATAATATCAGAAGCAGACCTGGATGACAGCAGTGTGAAATAGCACAGACATTAAGTAAAGTAAAAACCCAGAAGGGCACTTAAAGCGGCTATAAAGCACAACCACCATACCAAGTATTTCATCAAAGAGCCAGCCAAGGTGATTACATCCACGTCCCACCCACACCCAAATAATCATTACGCTGGATGAAATATTCAATACAAATTCCCAAGAAGCAACAATGAGGCATTTAATTACTGCGAGCTCTAGCCGCAGTGAGGGGGAACAGTGCATCATTTCAATTTGAGCCCGCGCCAACAGCCGCCCCTCCTCCTCCTCCCCAAAACCTCTATGCCAGAGTGACAGCCTCTCCTTTCCCAAACTCATTTGGAAGTCAAAGACATAAAATACTGAAGTCTCCCACCAATCCCCATGACCAATTAGCACATTTTTTGATTATTTTTTTCTGCTGTTGACAGGGGGGAAATAGTGCATAATCACAACTAAAATCACTTTAGTCTGAGTGGAGGGCAATTTGACATTTTAATACCAAGTGTCATCTGTGGCTCCTTAAAGGCATACTGATGAGAGCTTTAGCTTTAGAACCAGGCAGCCTCCTACATGCAGGCTTTACAGTTTATGGACCACATGTAAACATTATTTCCTGTGTACAGTCGAGCTGGGCACTCCTTTAGTATTAACGTATGTGATCAAATGTTCCAAGCATTTGTAATTAAATAGTAAACACATTGGTTTTTTTTTTTGTTGTTTTACATGTGCAGAGTTGTGTCTGTCATGCATATAACAACAGGGCTGAAACTACTAATCAATTAATCTATCAGTTGATTGGCAGAAAATTTCTGAGCAGTAATTTTTGTGATTGATTTACCGCTTAAGTCATTTTTCAAACAAAAATTCCACTAATTCGTCGCAGCCTCTCAAATGCCAAGACTTTCGGCGTTTTGTTGTTTAATGCTGAGTTCACATAGATC
>NW_024625352.1:0-1723 GCF_008729295.1 Plectropomus leopardus
TTGTAATGTAATTTTAAATATATAATTAAGAGAATTATAAATATCATTTTCTGGACATTTTTCAACATTTTTTGATCATATCTAATAATTCCCAGCTGATTTTCAGATCGTCATTGACTTATATTGAATTTATTTAGGGCCAGTACCAATACCAGTTATTGGTAGTTAATGAGACTGATAACAGAGATTTGGAACCGAAATGCTTTTTTTTTTTAAAAAAAAAAGGAAAGAAACTATTTCTTTTGAAATTTAGAATTTGAAATATAACAACTTTGTTTAAACACCTTAAGCAAATGTTTATTTAAAACTAAATCTTTCAACATCATATACAACAAATTCCCAGCAACTCTTTGTATAAAGTCAAGTGAAAATTTGAATAGAAAAATGAATAAATAAATATAGATAGTAAAAGTTCCTCCCATGCTGACACTTTCTTTGAACCTTTTAATTAGTTAATTTTATCAGCGATCATTTAAATAAAACACTGATACTGATAATCAGCAAAATACAAAATATCGACCCCAAAAATCAGCAGGACCTTATATTTATCCTTTTTTTGTAATTTGCAGGAGATTTCTTGCCAAGTTGCTCATAATTTGTTTTTGAAAGAAATTAAACCAATTTTCTCAAGTTTCAGAGGTTTCACTGCTCGTGAAAGGCGTCTGAATGCAGCACAAGAGACCTGATGTTGATGCAGGTGATAATATAGCTGAATTCATTTGCACATAATGACATAATAAAAGGCTGAATAACTCTTTGGTATTTTTTCCAGATGAAACTTTTTTACCATCTCGGCGCCTCAGAGCTCACCCTCCTCTCCCTCGCCCTCCTCTGCCCCGTCCCATGGACCGTCACTTCGTACCCCCACACCCCCACCGCCCCCCTGCCCACTATGGGTGAAGAGGAGCTGGAATCGGCCCTGCTGCTCCTCCAGGCTCCTTTGGAGGAGCAGAGGCTCGTCCAGCCTGATGCTTGGCCCGAGCATCCTCAAGACCCCCGGCTGGTCCTGCTGAAGCCCAGGGAGGAGAAGGAGGAGGAGGAGGACAGGTCTTGGGAAGAGGAGGCCCTGCTTAGAGCTCAGAGAGGAGACGTGGTACCCCGGGCGCTGTCGGGTCACTCTCGGGAGAGCAGGAGCTATCAGGAGGACGGAGACGGGGAGGAAGGAGGGAAGAGGAACGAAGCTCTGACCTCCATTATCGGAGGCCTCCAAGCTGTGAGCAGGGAGAAAGGAGGATTCGGTTTCCGCTTTGGGAGGAAGAGATGGACCGACAGGGGATGAGAGGCGAGCATGGAGGAGAAAAATGAAACTGATGAGAGAGAAACAGGAGGAAAAGAAGGTGAAACTGTGAGATGAATCCATAAAAAGGCTTCTTTCCATATGAGGGTGGTGATGCACTCAGCAATTTTCTAGGCAACGGAGATGACCTCCAGCAACATGCATAGTTAGAAATGTGTTTAACGGGCAACGGGAACATTGCTGAGTGGATCACTGCCTTGAAAGAAAGAAGTTTAAGGGCCAGTGGAAATATTCATCAAAGACAGCAGTGAGAGATCTCCTCTCCTTTTGTGATCGACTGCACAGAGACAGAAAGAGGACACGGCAGCAAATATTATAGCTTGTCAGCAAAAATTATTGTAAATATTAAAGTATTTCTGTCAAATCCAAAGTCTAACAGTGTGATAATATCTGTACATAGATATAGTTATGTAGATATAAATATTA
>NW_024625353.1:0-4019 GCF_008729295.1 Plectropomus leopardus
TATTTGTACGTATTTGCACTGTGGCCATGGAGAGAAACGTCATTTCAATTCCTGTATGTCTGACATACTTGTCAGAATTGACAATAATGCTGACTTTGACTTTGATATGGTGCATCCATGTTATGATTTAAATTCTTTAATTGGATTTTTTTTCCCACACACTTTTTTACAGACACTTACGCACTTTTTTGAACACACTTAGAGGTCATCCCATTCCTTGACCATACTATTTTCCCCCTCAGAGATAACGTCACCCACACACTGTCTCTATAAAAGATGCCAGACCACCTTCAGGTACAAATAACTAGCTAAATCTTTTGTCCAGTGGCTGACTTAGAGGTCTTTCCATTTTTGTTCCTTTATTGCTTAAAAACCTGATGTGGGAAAATTATAATATTTTATCAGACACGCAAAAAGTAAAGAACATTACTCTGTTTGGCAAGAACATGCTAATGTAACATACGCTCTGGACTGAATGGAAAGTGATTCACAGAGAGTGAGAGACAAAATTTAGTTCCCGTCAATGAGTGGATACCGAGGCTTTGATTTGTGGCTTTACAGTACTTGTAATTGCAATAACAATAGTGGTAACAGTCAGGCTGCACTCATGCAACATCTGTATCTAAAAAAAATGTGTACCATAATTCTTGTATAACCTACATAACCATGAGCCTGTATTTCATGTATGAACCATGCAATCATGACGACGGAAGTAGTATAAAGGGTAAAAGTCCCCTTCAGGAGGCAGGCTGGGTGGTGGATAGGTCAAAGAAAGAAAGATTCAAAGTAACAGGGCCAAAATTATCCCTATGGCTTTAACTAACACCATGCTTAGCATAAATGAAAAAAAAAAACATTGTCTTATTCTCATACATTTTGAAATTTTCATCAGAAATTGTTTTCCCAAGGTTTTTTGCTTGACAAAGTGGATATGTTGTGCTTGACAAAGGTTTTAGAAGAAAAATATACCAAAAAATGTCCATAACAAAATCAAAACTCATGAACACTTATAATTCATGTTAATTCAATATGAACAAAAAATTAACACTATCAACATAATTCCCATGAAAAAGTAGGCATTTATGCACCCCCCCGAAAAAAAAATCCATAATGTAAGCAATTTCTATTGAGTAGTAAGACTGCAATATTTGTATTTTATTTCTATTTTACTTTATTTTACATGCTTATGAGCACACTTGAGTAAGTGTCTTCAGCCACTGAGAATAATTTTGACAGTTTTATACTGCATCATTTTTGCCTTTAAATATTTGGGGCCCACCACTTAACTGTTTTCTTGGAATGAGTCTCCAGTATTTCACTCTGCAGTCAGTTTACAGATATATACATTTTAAACAACATAAAACAAAACAAAACACAGAATCTAACTATAGGGCAAGGGAACATGTAACAGAATCTAATTCCTCTTCCAGCCCGGTCTGTCTCCTCTGATTTTAATCTGCCACTCATCTAGCTCCCTAGAGAGCCTTTAATTAGATCCTACAACTTGTGTATTTGTGCTGACCTCCGGGGTGAGTCATCAATCTATCAAAGTGTCTGGCATCTCAGACCCAGTCAGGCTGAGAGTCACCCTGCACACATTTACCACCGAAGGACTGATGTGAGCGAGTAGAACCAGGCTTACAGATGGATACTGTCGCAGGGAGACTACAGTAAGAAGACAGGGAGATTCCACTGATCATTCTCTTAGCAGTAGACTAAAATATTTCTCAATTGCATACTATTAGCACCATGTCCACCAAACATTATCACATAGTCTATTGCACCCCAAAAACAAAATTGCAGGAGGAGCTCAACTATGCCTATATTTTCACCACCTGATTATCATGCAAATCATCAGTCATGCAACACATTTGCCATTTTACTTCCTTCTTTCCACTTGACATTGTGTTTTAATTAGCGTATGTCTGTTCGGGGCAGGGTGTTTTATTTTGCCCTAACCAATTGGTGACGAGTGACAATCTGTCCCACAGTTGACAGAAGCTGTGGTGGCTTATTAGGAGCATTTAACTTGATATTTTTCATAATGATTGATGAAATATGTGGATTTAAAAGTTGAAACTTCTTTATATTGACTTACAACAATCTGTACAGCTGCAAACATCTCAGCCATGTTTATCATGTTTCTTCTTTCAGTATTTTTAATGGATGTTGCTATCTGAATCCTGCCCTCTGAACTCTGAGTTATTTGTACCTTTAAAATATCTATCTGGTCTTGTAATTCACACTCAGAAGACAAGTGGAACAGAATTATGTTCTATGTCTGGTAAAGATGAAGGTGCCCTTGTTAATTTTTGAACCCCGATTTTGTGTGCTTATGCCTTACCCAATTTCAAAATCTCCCAACCCAATCTCCACAGTAAACTTTGGCATAGTACATTTCTGCAAACGGATATCTTACATCAGTGCGTAATTATTTTGCTCATAACTTTACGTTTCAGCAATGCTGCATTTCATGTAGGGTTTGGTTTAGGCACAAAACCACTTTGCTGTGGTTACGAAAAGATCATATTTTGGCTTAAAATACCAGTTGTGGTGGCAAAATCCAAGCAGAAAGTGCAGTCATGTTTTGGTAAAAAGCACTACCGACTTTCCTGGTGCTATTCTGTGACGTCAACAATTGCAAATGGTTAGGATTAGACAACAAAAGCACATGGCAACCAATGCTTGGATGTCAATAAAGGCGAATGGTTTAGATTAGGCTACAAAGGAATGGGTAGTTCGGTTCAGGAAACCACATCCTGGTTTTGGTTTTCCATTCTGACATGAAGAAAACCCTGGACTGAAAATTCAGAGTTTGTCGGACCCATCCACCACCCCTCCCGCCCACCGTATAGGCATCATCAGGCTCCTAAGATTACATCATTATTGGCAGGGCTTCAACTAACGCTGTCCGGTGGCATATCATACAGCCGTAACAGGTTCCGTCGGGCCATGTTATCAAGTGATGCCACCCATCCACGTATCATACGGCCATGCCAGATGCCATCCACCCGACTAGTGGTGTATCATAACACCACAAAAAGTGTCTGCAATAAGGTAGCTTTTGGCGTTGGTATCTTACGCCAAAATCACTGACAAAGCGTGGGTATATGACAACTTCAGACTGAGAGCGAGCTGGTGTCATATGTCACTTTAGAGACGTTGATGTGATATGTATGAAATGTACAAATATAATGTGTCTGTGGTTTGCACAAATGTATGATTTTAATGTTTTCTACTGGCAACTGGGCTGAATATGAGCTGATGGTGCTGTTGTCCAGGGGAGCAAACTGCTAGCATTTCCCACAATATAGCCTGGCCTGTGTCCAATAGGATGTCAGTGCAGTAGAGTCAGAGTCAGCACAGCACAGATGGGCGTCTGAGACTCTAACCAGCCTGCTATGGTCAAACTGTTGTCCTGAGTGTCTCCAATGATAAATGTCTTTGTCTTTGATTGAGATTAGTGAGGTGGGGCCCGGGCCTGTTTGATGAACCAGAAAATGAAATGATTACTATTGGGCTTCTATCGACTGCACTGCTGGTGACACTCTTGCTTCATCCCAAAGGTTAATTGGACTTGAACCCGGAAAATCAAGAGGTTAAGCAGGGTCAGTGTGACAGCAGGTCCTTCTAGGAACAGCCCTCTCAAATGGCTGCTAATCAGATTTGTCAAGGAGCTTTCCTTATGATAATGCTCCATGTGCATCTCTGTTGTTGCTGCAGCACACTACAGTATTGATTCACATATAATAACATTATCCTTGCCAACTGCAGGAGGGCAATTATATTCACTTATTTGGAGTGAAGAAAATACAGCTTCCCTGCTGTTCTCCTGATATTTCTATTGGTGTTTAGTGACCATCTATTGATGTTTGTTTGCATGGCTCAGGCTCTTCCGATTGCGTCTCTGCATGAGGAAAATGGGATGCCTCTCTGTTATTAGTATGTGATTAGGAGTTTCAAAGAAAGTGTCTGTGGGAAGCATGATTGCTATTGGCTCAGCTGACATGATACAAAAA
>NW_024625354.1:0-3737 GCF_008729295.1 Plectropomus leopardus
ATAATTCAATATAAAACTTTTTTCAAATTTTCAAATTATTTTGAAATCAGTTAGCCAACACTTTAATCTCCACTGGGAGTAAAAGTGAATAATTAGCTTTGAAAGGCAGGTCGATGTAGCAATATTAATTCAGTTCCTGCTGTTCTTATCCATATTATTTATTTTATATACATATTTCTGACCAACAGAGACAATGAAATTCCAACTCTGGCTGTTTATACAAGATGAAAATAATCTCTGAATATTTTTACGATGATGATTTAACCTGATATCACATGTCACATTTTTAATTTGAGTTTTCTTTTATTTTTTATCGTTTTAATAATCAATAATCTTTCTTGGGTGCAGCGGTGACATATCGGGCACGTGTCTGAACCCCGCCAGAGCTTTTGGCCCAGCTGTGATGACCAACTACTGGATCTACCACTGGGTTTACTGGGTGGGACCCATCGGGGGAGGCCTGGTGGCCGCTGCGCTGCTCAGGTTTGATATGATCGAAATAATTAATTAATTAAATATAATGTCCCGAGTAATAAAGATTTACAGTTCCTCTCTTCTGTTTCAGGCTCATTCTGGGTGATAACAAGTTACGAGTCGTCATGAAGTCATAACAGCTTCTCGTGTGAGTTTATTACCGATAATAAACCTGTAAACATTGTTCTGTGTCTGACAGTATCATCAGATCCTTTCGGCTAGTGCCACTTTGTACTTTCTTTCCTTTTCAGTCAAACTGTGGATTTTTGAAATAAAGAACAAAAAAATGCAGATTATCTCCTCATTTGTTCATAAATGCCTGCATACATTTTTATTATTTGTGCATGTGTGAAGTGAAAACATTTCGGGAGGAGGCATTAAAAATACAGCAGGATCAGTTTGGGATGGTATGCAATTTATTTATTTTTTGTTAATATTTTAACCATGAGTTACATGGTCTCGTGCGGCAGACCGCATTCCACACTGAGTGCAGTTTAGCGGTATCTCTCGGAGAGAGCCAAGGCCAGGCAGTTCAGGAACTTATCGTAGGAGACGTGGGCCTCCGGGGTGAACTCAGTTGGGAACAGGGTGGCGGTCTCCACGAGAATGCAGTGGGAGATGATCTGCAGGTGACAGAGGAAAGCAAATACATTTAACATGGAAAAACTTCATTTTAACAGAACAAGAAAAGAGTTTCCACTTTCCTTTCATGGAGCTTAAAATCGGAATGTTAGTGTGGCGTCAGTGAAGCTGCTACAAGTGCAACTTAAAAATTGGTGAATCAACAAACATGCCTCATTCTTTTACCACATAGCAGAAATTATTTTTATTTTTATTTTATTTTTGCACAGCACAGATGCGTAATCAACGCGTAAGGTTCTACGCGTGCGTAACAGTGCGCACAAGCCACCCTAACCCTCCGAGTGCAATTTTAAAAAGTGGTAAATCATCTTGGAAGCAAACATAGTTTTGCACGGCAAAGATGAAAAATTTACGCGTATATTAAGCTCTACTTGTGCGTAACAGTGCGCACACGCCACCATAATCTCAGCACGCATTTATATCCTGAATTCGTCATGTATGATGTTATTAAAGCGTGTCTCACCTTGAAGTTGGCCGGATCCACTCTCAGTGTGAAGGCGTGCTTCTCGCTGAGCTCCAGCATACCAGTAACCATGTCGTCGATGCTGGCCACAGCCATACCGATTCCACCCATCACCTTCTTTCCATGGGCCTTCACTGAAGCAGAGCCGGGAGACAGGTCAGGCCAGTGGGAGAAGTAGGTCTTGGTTTGCGGGTAGACCACAAGCATCCTGTGCAGGTGGAAGGGCGAGAACATGTGCAATGTCAATCTCGTTCGAGTCTTACCTGGAGCATCTCTTTCGTTAATATACAATATCGCACCATGAGCACTACACCTATTTGTGATTGACAGGTTTCAGGTATAAAAAATAGTGAATTCAGTTAATTTGGAATATTTCTCAAACTGATCATTGTAAAACTTGACAAGTTGATCTAGGAAGCTGATTGTCCTGGAGAATGAAACTGACTGTAGCTACTAATCTTAAGTTACATCTAATTGATAAATTTACTTTAAATTTAGTTACATTTACTTATCTTTGTGAAGTTGTTGCAACTTAAAAACGACAAGTTTATTTAAATCAACCTTTCTAAGTTTTAGCCACTTTGGTTAACTTGATATCTGTATTCTGCCGGTTCCAAACTAGTAAATCTCATTTGTATTTTCTTAAACACCTTAATGAAACAGAACTTCCAGATCCTCTAAATTCATCACTGGCATAATCCGCTCTGTGATGATCAAAATAAGTCAGACTAACTTGGTTTACGGACGTTGCAAATAGTCAGGGAATAAAAACAAGGTAATAGCCTATCACTAATTTTACAAACTTAGAAATATTGATTTAATTAAACTTGTTATTTTCAAGTTGCAACAACTTCACAAAATTAAATAAATGCAGCTGAATCTCAGAAAACAGATATAAATCAACAGAAATTCAGACTGATAATAATATTTATTCTGTCCGAATTTACAGTGTAGAATCAGAGCCACTTTGTTTTAAAGTTAGGCTTAATCTCTTTTAAATAAACCCTTATATATGAAATTCAAATGACCAAATCCCTATATTACAGTAATACAGTATCACAGGTTGAAGCAGATAGGCCTATTTGGTTGTACTAATATTAAATAAACTGAAATAAATAAATAAATAAATAAATACATAAATAAATAAATACATGCGTTTCTCACCTGCCCAGGGCGTTGGCCCCGATGAGGTCGGCGGATTTGGAAATCTTGGCCCACAGGGCCTTGACGGCAGCCTTGTCCTTGTTGGTCAAACTCATGGTGGCTTGGTTCACTCTCTGGCGACGTCCCTGAACTTCTTCTTAAATTCAGTTGGATCTAGAGTCACACCCCCGCGGCCTGATGCCAAAGCGCGTATCGGACCCTTCCTCCCGGCCTGATAGGACCTTCAGTGGCATGATGCCAGCCAGAGAGCTGCTATCAGCGACTCGCATCGTGGGCGTCAGCTGGCAACATACGGTCATTTTCGTGTAATGTGCGTATGGTTTGTTGAGGGGAGGATGGAGCTGAGGGTCCTCTGAGGTGAAGAGGGGCCTCTCAGGTCACAGGAGGGAGGACCGTTTGACCTGACACAAGTGGAAATAAAGATAATAATGAGGGCTGAGTACCATTTAGCTGCTTTGATTCCGCGTTTTGTGCACACTGCTGGCTGTGACTTTTTTTTTTTTTTTTTTTAAAAAGGTGTTTGATCAAGACACATGTCCCATCTTTTTTTTTAATCAAAAAGCACAACTCCAGTAAAGACAAAATGCAACAATAGACAACAAGAAAATACAACAATAGAAGAACAGAAAAACAAAACAAAACAAAGCAAACAATAACAACAAACAAACAAAAAGAAAAAAACAAAAACAACAGAAGTGCAATCGTAGTACCAGTTACAAGTTATTTTACAGAAATAAAAACAGACACATAGACTAAGAACAGTGGTGTAAGAAGTAGTCAGTTTTTAAGAATACCACACAGTAAAATTACTCTGTTACAAGTCAAACTCCTGCAATGAAAACATTACTTTCAGAAAAATTGTATTAAATTATTAAAAGTAAAAGTGCACCTTGCAAAAAAAAATTAATAAAGAAAGAACAAACAAAAGAACAAAGCACCCCCCAAAACTTATTCAAAACAATATAGACTAAAATGTTCATCAAATAATTGTTTG
>NW_024625355.1:0-1168 GCF_008729295.1 Plectropomus leopardus
TACTCAACTCACAGTTACAGCAGTCAAAAAAAAGGAGACGCGTGCTCATTGCGTAAACCAGTGTCGTCATCAATACCGCTCGGTGAATTGCTAACTTAACGTCAGAAACGTCAATGAATGATCAATAATGAGGTATCTGATGAACCTTCCGAGACAGACTGGCGGACACTAAGGTCTTAACCACAGACTGACCATGTTAATTATCTGCAGGTACTCTCTCTAGCTGCTCTGGACCGATTCAGGCTGACCTTACGTCACCTACGTAAACCATGGTATAGGTTAGCAACTCAAAAGCTCATACAGATCAAAGAAAGATGATTAACTCACCTGTGGGTATACCCAGCTCTTTGCTTCCTCTCCCGAAGCCTCGGATGACCTCTCCGCGGCAGAAAAACGGAAGGCTTTTCATGACTAGCTCCTCGATAACAGCTGGCTATCGTAGATGGAGGCTACAGAATGACCTCGAAACACACAAGGAAGTCGGACCGGCTAATCAGCCAACTCTAGTGGCTAGCGACTGTTAGACAGTCAGGAAAATAAAGATCTTACCCTTGTAGATTTTCAGGTCCGTCCTTGCTTTTAGCTCTACCCTCACCTGCCTGGCTAGCTTGGTCGAGTTGGATAAAGTTGAACGTCACTAAGCAGCGATGGTAAAACTTCCCCCGCTATGCTAGCTAAGCTAGCTACAGTTAGCTTCAATGGAAGCACCCTACTCCCCTAAAACGGTTCCGTCCAAAGGTTTTGGTTGTACAGTACTCAAAGGATTACAGTCCTGGTTGCCTTTAGGTCTACTCACAGTATGACAGTGAATATGAAGTCCTCGTAATTACATGTGTTGAACACATCTGCCCCCTCGACGCTTTGCTGATGTCATTGACCGCGTGACCAAAGCGGGCCGGGAGTCATGTGTGGCGTTCAGGGGTTGTAGGAAAAATAAGCATTTGCAAATGAGGCATTCACGAACCCATGTAGGGAAATGCGACGCAGTGTCTCGACGTGAAAGTCTTGCCCTTGCGTTCTCCCTATCCAAACCTGACCCAAAGGTTATATACTTATAGTACTTATCAATGTATGGTTGTGTGTTTGAATTATATAGAACTTATTTTTACTTGAAGCACTTACATAATTATATTTTAAATTACTCATATTAGGCTATTTTTTATATATA
>NW_024625356.1:0-1394 GCF_008729295.1 Plectropomus leopardus
TCGTGTAACCAGCCACGGTCGTTAGGCTTTATTCGATATTGTGACAGCGGGAGGGAGGAAGGCGTGTTGCCCTGCAGTGCCCACAGACCTCCAGTCTGTCACACTGTTTAATCTGCTGCTCAGAGCAGAAAGCTGGATGCTCACATTCAAAGAAGAAGGGACATCTTTTGTCAGGTTCTTTAACACTGATCAGACAGGGTGAGTCTAAATGAGCATCATCTGGACATCTGGACTGAGCACCACTTCTGTCATATGCATAGAAGCTGACGGATTATCGGTCTGGCTGAGTATCGGGGCTGAAATTTGGCATTTCACCAATAATCTGCATCATCAGTTTTAGTCAGACAAACATAATTATTCAACTTTTTCTAACATCATGCAAACGTTTTGCATGAGTCTGCAGAAAAGTGATGTTTGGATTCAGCCTCTGTGTCTGAATGTGAGTTTAAGAGTCCTCAAGGGTGTCTCCCCATCAGTCCCCGACGTCCCGCCGTTTGGACGTCTCACACTGCTGTCACGACCCTGCTGACATCCCATCATCGCTGAGCTCCAGTGTTTTGCTCTTGAAGGGAGATTCGGGAGCTCCTGTCGTATATCGATACATCAGATTAGTACAAATGGCTCCGCTGAGGTGAACATAAATTATGCATAAATGTTACTCTCCTGCACGGCGCGACCGCTCAGCTGAAAGATAATGAACCCATTTGTCAAACACGGTGTTGCGTGTGTGCGCTTTATTCCAACAACATCCTCAGGATTTGATAATTGATTGCCCTTTTTTATTTGGAGCATAATTAGCATTCATAGCGAGGCACCTTTACACACTGAATGCAGTGAGAATAATGCTGTCCCGGGAGCAAAATGAAATATTTTAGGCCACAAGCTGCTCGGGGTGAAAGGGCGAACGGGAGACAGGACTATTACCTGACTTTATGTTTACAGCGCGACGTGTTGCTCCTCCGAGGTGTTGCTTCACAGTGGGTGGGAGAGATTTTATTATGAGCATCATTAGAGGCATTACTGTCTGCCAGAGGAGACAAGCACTCACACTGTTGTATCTGTGTGTGTGTGTGTGTGTGTGTGTGTGTGTGTGGGCTCCTCACCTACCTGTCCAAATCGTCCTCATTAATCATGATGAGAGTCTGTTAATGAGGAATTCCTGCAAACAGTTGGAGGCTGACCCTCTCTGCTAGCTTCACTGTAATTATAAGTCTATGAGAGACGCTAACAGCCGGCTGCAGTGACGAGGAGAGAGAAAGGAGTAGTTAGGAAGTTAGGAATATTTAGGGAAATATGGATATTTGTTATTTTTAGAGTGAGATGTTGGTCAGTCAGGATGCGTTTAGCTTAGCTCAGCATAAAGACTGGGTTTAACTGAAACACGAACAGAAAAT
>NW_024625357.1:0-1595 GCF_008729295.1 Plectropomus leopardus
GGAGGCAGAGTGAGAGTGTGCCTGTCCCAACCAGCGTTAATCATCTTTAAGTTCATCTGATGGCCCTTGCCCTTGTTTTTATGTCAGTGTCTGTGTGTGCGTGCGTCGTCTAAATGACTCATAATGTGTAAATGAGATGGAAGGCTGAGTGGTGTTAAACTGACACCAGTGGTTCTTTGTCTTTCCTGTCATTTCGAGGTGTATTATGAGGTTTTAGGTGTAAGTGGGAGGGCAAGAGTTCTAGTAACATTTATCACTCTCTGTCACTGTTTTAATATACTTTGCATTGTTACAGTCTGTTCAACAGCATCGGCTGCAAACGAGGATTTGAGGATCCTAAAAAAATGAGTTTATAGGCATTAAATATGCATTAAATATCACGTGTAAATGGTTTAGAATTCGAATGACGACAACGTGCGTGCATGGGTATCTTTATTTATCTGAAAATAATTAATCTTATTCTCTTCAAAATACATCACAAGGAAACTGTCTGATAAATTGAATTTTTAACTTTTTTTTTTTTTTAATCATCAGATTTTTTGATCTGGGGTGAGTGGCTTTTGCTAACATATTCTCTCTATGAGCAGCGTGCCCTTTGTTTATAAGAGACAAACAGAGAGCTAATTGTGAAGCAGCGGAGCCGGGGCCCACATGCCGTGAGGGGACCGAGGGAGAAGGGAGGGAGACAGAGAGAGGAAAGAGAGGGGAGGAAAGAGACTCTCCAACATAATTAACCTTCACTCTCTCCGTTTGCAGTGGCCCATGCAGGGACCATGGGCTGCGTGCTGCTGCACCATGGGAATGTGGAAGAGGGAGGACACCTACTTGCTGTAGCGACACAGGAGCAAGTTAAAAATGGTGGAGTGAAGATTAAAAAAAGGGAGAGAGAAGCAGGATAAGCTGATAAAAATGAGAAAAGTGAGGCAAGTCTTGTCAAAGGTTTAAAAAATTATGATTAACAAAGCCAATAATGGTGATGATCGCTGGTGCGCACGTCTTCCCAGCAGTTAATCATGCAGCTTCTTCAACACTTCTGCAGACGCTGCTCGCTCCCCACAATAAATATGCAATCATTTACCTCCGTGCAGCAGGCGGCCAGGAGGCTGGGAGAAAACACCCCACTGTAAAACCACACATACACACACACGCTCTTATGTTGGTCTCTGTTTTACACTCAAAAACACACACATTACATGCTTGCTCAAGGGCACATTAAATTATCCTTTCCTGCATTCCTGAGTGTGTGTATGTACAGTATGCTTGTGCACTAGTGTCTGAGTATGAAATCCTACAGTCTCCTAAATAGATCAAGGAACCAAAGTGAACAAACACTGGCGATACTTTTCTTTCTGTGGCAGCACATTTACAGTGCGTCCTACTCTGACAATGTCATTGGCTCTTAGTTGTTTTTCTCTGTAGATCAAATGACCTCCTCTCCTTTTGCTTCCTCACTTTGATACAGCAGCTTTTGATGCTGGTGTCTGATGGTGTGTTTACGTGCCTTTGGCTTTTCACTCGGTCAATGGACTAATCAGATATGCAGAGGTGCTTGGATGTTGCTGGATGTCAACAGCTGTGTTTGGGAGGTACTGAGG
>NW_024625358.1:0-1745 GCF_008729295.1 Plectropomus leopardus
TATTAAAAAAAGAGAATTTGCATTAACTGGTTATTATTGCGTAAACTTTGATAGCCCTAGTGTTAATGTCTCTTGATGTCTCTTGTCTCCTTGTCCCTTTGTGTCTCTTTCTGTCTCAGGTTGTCTCGTATTAAGTACAAAGAAGAAGCTCGGAAGCTGCTGTTTAAATACGCTGAAGCCGCCAAGAAGATGATCGACTCCAGGTGAGACCTGTGAATCGTGTGACCTCTGACCTTTGTGACCTCTGGCTCAGGTTCCCTGGACCAGCCCCTAGTTAGGCTGACACAGGTTTAATCTGCCGGAGGACTTTCTGTGATATACTGAGCTCCGTTTTCCTTCTCTTGCTCCCTCCTTCTGAAAACGCTCATGTCTGTTTACGGCACTACGCTAACTCAGTTGCCTCTCCAGAGCGTTCCTGCTCCCTTGTTTCCTAGTTTTCCCGGATCCTGGCTGCAGTCTTGGCTGCGTCTGATTGTGGACTTGGTTTTGCCGTTGCTGTGATCCTGCTTGACGCAACCTCCCACTGCCATTATTATGAGCCACGCCTCCACTATCAACATACGCATGGGACTCTTATCAACACCTACGATATTTGCACGTAACATCGCAGGATATCGTAGAGTGCCTTTCCTTTTTGTCATTATTGAAATTTAATTATTATTTACCACATCTATTGCACGTCTGTCCGTCCTGAAGAGGGATCCCTCCTCAGTTGCTCTTCCTGAGGTTTCTTCCTTTTTTTCCCGTTACAGGGGTTCTTTTCCGGGAGTTTTTCCTCAGGTGATGTGAGGGTCTAAGGGCAGAGGGATGTCGTACGCTGTAAAGCCGTCTGAGGCAAACTGTGTTTGGTGATAATAAGCTCTATGAATAAAACTGACTTGACCTGTGAGACCTCTGACCTCTGACCTCTGTCCTGTGTCCTGTGTCCTGTGCAGGAATGCGAGTCCTGAGAGCAGGAAGGTGGTGAAGTGGAACGCTGAGGACACGATGAGCTGGCTGCGCAGAGATCACTCCGCCAGCAAGGAGGACTACATGGTAACATGTCTGCACACAGCTGTACTGTAGGACGGTCCCACAGCGACACGCTATGACATGCCACAATACTACACGCCACAACAGGCAGCAACACAGCACAACACACCACGCTATAACACACAGAAACAATTCGTAACGCTGTAACATATTGTAACATGCAGTAACATACTACAACACGCTGTAACATGCAGTAACATACTACAACACGCTGTAACATGCAGTAACATGTAACATGCAGTAACATACTACAACGCGCTGTAACATGCAGTAACATACTACAACACACTGTAACATGCAGTAACATGCAGTAACATACTACAACACGCTGTAACATGCAGTAACATACTACAACACACTGTAACATACTTAGGGCTGGGGCATAGCGTCAATGTCGATTCATGTGACGTGCGTCGACGTGTCGCACTGTTTCATACAGCATGTGTCATGAGAGCGTGAGCAGCGCCGGGCGTGTTGATTTTGTTTCGGCGCTCGTGTATCAGGCGCGTCTGAGCTGCGCGTCAGCTGCAGAATAACTACAGAAACCGTGGCTCGCCGTTTTTTTACGCGTGACATTCGTGTTAGTTGACTTTGTACCGCTTTATACTGCAGTTTACAGTCTCTGTCACAGAGATGAGGAAATACTAAGATTTTTGTTTTACCTCAACTTCCTTGCTTCTCTTTCAAAACAAAAGCCCCCTGACTGTGTCTCT
>NW_024625359.1:0-3954 GCF_008729295.1 Plectropomus leopardus
GATGTAATATATGAAAGGAGCACTAGATTAGTGATGTTGCTCCAGGTTTCAAAGTGTATAAACTATTTTTATTGACTATCTCATATTGACAGAATTGAAAAAAGAGCTGACCCCGTTTCCGGTGCTAAAAGCAGCGTGCTGACCGCTCCAAAGCTAGCATTAGCATGGCTATTGATAGGGTCTCTATCCTCAGTACCTAATGTTATTTAGCATCCTGAGACAAAGTGGATTAAACGAGACACAAGTGTCTGGAGCTAATAGCACTAATGGGATTGCTTGGCTCTGTATCAGGGGTCTCTGGCCCTGAGCTGTGGTCAGCAGGACGCTGAATTTACGTCCTGACACAATATGTTAATCTGACCTGGCTGGCTTTAGCTAGCTAGCAAGCTACTGCATCCCCTGCTACAAGTGCCTTTTGTTTTCAAGCCTGTGTGTTTAATACTTTAGGTGTATGGCTTTGTTACAACAGAAGGAGGAAAAGACGGAATAAAGCGAGCTAATGAGCCGATTGCTAACACAGCTAATATTTCTCACAGTAGACAGGAAGGCCAGCAGGTTGGCTAGTACCATTATTATATTATTAATATTAGCGAAAATGCTGCATTCATGTCATATCGGATTTTTTGTGATATCCAATTTCCGACTTGTAAATATTTCAGTCACCAGAAGAAAATGTTTGCATTGTACATTTCTGCAAACCACAGATGTGTAACGTTTGTACATTTCATACGTTTCATAATGTTTCTAAAGTGACGTCAAAAAACGAGCTGACTTTGTCATTGGGAGACAGTGGATGGTGTGACATAAAGTTAAGCAGAAAAACGACCTGTGATGGTTAGAAAAAGATCAAATTTTAGCTTAAAATACAGCCAATTGATGGCAGAAAAGCCACTGAAAAAAGAGGTGATGAGTTGCTTAAAAATACTCATTTAGAAACCATATGCAGCTGGAAAAGCAGCAACAGTTTGCTAATAAACACCCACTTTTCAGCAGCACAATAGTTGCTGGAAAAGTGGGTACAAGTTGTGGAAAATCACTTGCGTTCAGCAGGACAATAGTTGCTGGAAATGCAAAGACGAGTCCCTACAAAAGCCATGTTCTGTGGCAAAAAAAAAAAAACGCTAGAAAAGTACCACAAGCTGCTACATTCACAAGCACAAAAGCTGCTTGAAAAGCATTGATGGGTCATTAAAACACCTTTGTTTGGCGACACAATATCTGCTGGAAATGCAGCGACGAGTCATTAAAAAACACGTTTGGCGGTACAAAAGCTGCTGGAAAAGCAGTGACAGGTTTCTAAAAAACACTAATGTTTTGCAGCATAAAAGCTGCTAGAAAAGTGGTGACAGGTTGTTAAAAAACATCAACGTTCAGCAGCAGAATATCTGCTGGAAAAGCTGTGAGAGACCACGAAAAAACATCTACATTCAGTGGCACAAGAGCTGCTAAAAAAGCTGTGACGGGTTTCTAAAAAACACCCACATTTAGCAGCACAAAAGCCGTTTAAAGGCGGTGACTGCTAAAAAGCACATGTTCAGCCGCACAAAAGCTGCTAAAAAAGTAGCTTTGGTTTCTAAAAATTAACCGGTTAACAGTGTTCTGCAGCTTTTACCATCCACCCCCCCAAAATCAGCTCATATACTTAATCACTTCAGATAATTTGATATGTATGAAACATATAAATGTAATATATATACATGGTTTGCAGAAACGTATTATTTCATTCATACCTGTACTGTTTAATTATATAGACCAGAATATTTTCAACCCTAAAACGACAAACTCTGTACTCATTTTCAACTGTTGCTCGCAGTTTGTAAACACTAGAATCATATCATGACATGAACGCAGCAAAAGCTCACACCAGTGCTTACCCCCCTTTTATCTACCTATATCTTCTGCTGCATTACTTCGTAACTACATCAAATCAAGCACACACCCCCCAAAGCTTCAGTTAGTCGAGGCTAAGTTGAAGTTCTTTGTAAAATGGCTACAATCTGAAAACGAGGCACTTTTTGAGCAGATATATAATTCTATTCTTTTTTTTATACACCAAATAGCCACCATTATACTCTTAACGATTAGATTTTTTTTCTCAGAAAACAAAAAAACAAAAAAAACAAAATAAAACACCGATCTCTGTTTTTTTTGTACCCTTCTCTGATTGGCTTCACTCAAGGAATGAGAGCAGCTTTTCAAGAATGTCATTTGGCACACATCCCAGCTGGTTTCCACAACCAACAAGATGAAAGAAAAAAAAAAAAACATCAGTCTCTCAACGTGCTTCAGGAGCGCGTCCGATCCACCCGCTCTCTTTCTGTGTGATTGGTTGTCACAAAAGGAACAGGAGGAGCTTTGAAGCGCTCCGAGCGGCACCCGATTGTTTCCCAAAGGACGACGCACTGACATCAGCACTCTGCAAAAAAAAACAGAGAGAGGAAGTTGTTTGGTTAGATGCAGAATAAACACAAACCCAGATATGGATAAGAAATAAATATTATGACATGTATATACAGCGTCTCTTGTTTATCAGGTTAATTATAATATCTTCTGTATGATATCAGTGTCTGCTTATCAGTGCGGGAACACAGTGACCTGAAAACGAACAACGGGAATAAACAACGGAGCCAAATAAGCTGGAAAAAGACTCTGAGATTCAGACGGGATGAAAGCGATAAATGGAGCAGCGGGGAAGGAGAGAGTGAGGACAACTACTGCTGCAGGCGCACAATCAAGTGTGGGTGTGAGCGAGTGCCAGCGCGAGGGAAAACAGGGAAACCATGTCAGGTTTTTCTGGCAATTTCAGCTCCTCACATCACGTAGGACATGTGAGCACACAGGTGTGTAGCGCCAGGAAAATGTCACGGCTGTAATAATTCAGAAAAAGGTCGAGTCTCACCGCCGCATATGAGTCTTTCCCGGCCTTGTTTGCACAGTTGATAGGATTAGCAGGAATGCAGACTTAATGATAATTCTGCTCCAGAGTGGAGGGAGCAGACGGGTCACATGGCGTCGAGCAGCCATCTGCTCGTTTTACGGCCCTTGTGCACCGTGTGATATTGGGCTGTCCCGGGCGAAAGTTGGCAATTGTGAGAGAAAGCTGGTGAAATTTTTGGAGATCAATCTCATTCTAATGATGGCACTGTGAGACACGTCCACCAACAGCAGATTTGGAGGGTAACTGGTATTTTTCAACTTGAAACTAATTTTCCCATGTTTTGGTGTCTAATGGAAGCAAAAAATTGGAAATGGTCCAGTATTGATTATTTAAATATTCTGGCGGGTTTGATGAAAGCAATTTCTGGCTTTATCTGGTCCTGATCACGATTTCTCTGCCCCAGATTCTGATCCATTTAACCCTTTAAAAATTGCACAAATTGATTTCTTGATTTCTTTCAAAAATATGGGAAGAAGGCAATGAGCAATGAAAGGAGACATGAAGCAAACACAAAAAAAAAGGTAAAAAATAAAGAAGGGAGAAAAGTAAAAACAACAAGTGCCGACTGCAACACTCTCTCAATAATGGACCGATTTCAGTTCTGCACTCGACATTGTCGGTGTTGACGCCTTCGTCACCCTTTTCACTTATAAAAGACAACAAGTTCTGATTGGATGGATATGTAGGCTGCCATGTCTGTGTACGATGTTGCCACGACCCAACCGACCAATGACAATACAGACTGAAATTATGCAGAACGCACCGGCTGACCCGACACTGTGCAAAGTCTGACACACATTCTGTTTGACCCATTTTATCCAGTTTGACATGCAATTAACCTGCAAGATAGCAGTTATCAGGCAGTGTGTACGGCCCGTAAAACCAGCGATGACGTCATGCTGTTGTTCTGAGTGTGATTACAGCATATAGTATGACTGCTCTGTAACCGCTGTGAAGTTCCAAACATGTATGTTACAATGTTTTAAATTGAGACTGAGTAACTAATGTATGCCTCT
>NW_024625360.1:0-2977 GCF_008729295.1 Plectropomus leopardus
ATAGCACAGTAAACGTGGTGTACTGGAGTTGCTAAAATTTAGAATTATTGATTTAATTAAACTTGTCATTTTTAAGTAACAAAAGCTTCATTGAATCAAGTAACTAAAACTAAATTTTAAGTAAATTTAACACACGGTATAAGGTAAATATAAATTAAGGTAAAATTTTGGTAAAATCAACTTGTCAGGTGTTACTGTGTTTTTGTATGTATGTATCGTGGTATATCCATCACCATATCTCCTATTCATGTGCCATTTGCTGTCTTGGGCCGTTTCTCCTGCACAAACGTGAGTAGGCAGATCTGACGGGGCCGGACAGAGCTGGCAGCCAGCCCGTGTGTCTTAGTTAAAGGGCAGTGTGTGCATAATGCTGGCGCGGCGGAGTATCAGGGTCTATAATCTCTTCTGGAGCAGTGTCATCATGGCGGGGTCAGAGTCCCCTCTCCCTCCCCGGCACGGAGGGAGGAGAGCGGAGTGGAGTTGACAGCCTGGACACCGTAGGCCATGCTCAGTGGAGCTGCGGGCCAGCTAGGCACAAGGACAAATGACATATTGCAGCACACATTAGCATTTTTAGCCTGGCGTAGCATTTAGTGTTAGAGTTAGGAAGTGATGCAAATTTGCCATATGCATGTGGCGGGGTGGAATTAGCATATTGACTTTGTGTGCATCAGGATGGATGTTCTCAAAGGCCATGCAGGCTAACTCTTAGCATGCCCAGTACGTTTACATGAGGTTTTTAGCCCGACTAAAACTGGACTTTTAAAATGCATGCTAACATGTTAGTCTGACTAAAATTGTACTAAATCCAATTTCTTGAAGTCAGACTAATACATCCAGGCGATGGGATTTGAAGTCAAGCTCGAAGTCATCTGAAAACCTCAGTCGGATCAAAGTTCTATCCTGAAGTTATTGTAAATAAACATTAATAAACATTGTGATTGATAGGCCAGCAGTTCCCAATACGTGGGTCGTGGTTCAGAAGTGGGTTACTGGTCCATTCTGAATGGACTGAATGTAACTGCTGAACGTGTCAAGTTAGGGTAAAAAAAAAAAAAAAACCTTTATTTCTATGTAAAGTGAATTCCTGGCACAGAGCTTTTATTTTTTAAAAACTGTTTCTGTTTATTTTTGCAATATTTTTTTGTTTTTTTGTGTGTGTTCTAAGTCAATGTATTAATTAGATTTTGTAAAATGACGTTGAAAATGTGGTATTTTATCCAATGTGTGGATCTTGAACTAATGACTAAGGAGAAATCTGGACCAGTTTGGAACCCCTGGCATCAACTGTATAAATAGCTTAAATAGCTAGATCTATTGCAACTACCTGGAAGTGGGCATATCTTTACCTACTATGGCAGAGGCGGACATACTTCTGGCAATAAAGCGATTATCCCCCAGTGTTTGTGTACTGGTGCAAGGACAATAGTCCAGTTGAATGGCCTAATCAAGCTATAACCGTAGCTCATCCTCACTGTGCATGTTAACGCACTGACTGACTGATTGACAGGCACTTTTCAAAGTATCAAAAGGAATCTGCTTTCTGCAAGTTGGACCTATTGTAAACCATCACACTTCTTAAGGTTTGCATTGAATAGGCTACTGTTACACAGCTTACAGTAGCAGCTTACTCTAGCACTTAGCTCAGCAACCAAGAAAGTGTTCTGGAAATAGAACTGCAACAGCTGCAGATGTTCTAACAATGTTGCGAAAACCGGCCCCCGGTTGCCATATTTGTGTTTTCTCTTCTTCAGATGATTGGCCCAATAAGCTGATGGTGCACTCCACCAGGCAGGAAGAAAATGTACACAGAGGCAGGCTTCAACACATGCTGCCTGCTCATGTACTTGGAAAAACTCCCCTTTTTGCAAGTCAACAATTTGAAACCGTCGCTGGTGCTGCTTGTTTTTTTATTCCTACTCTTACTTGTCTCCCCCCTCCATGCAAGGGAGCTTGCTTCTTAAAATATTCATCCCCCCCTTTTCCCCCCTCTTACTTCTCAACTAACTTTTTGTCAGGAGAACAATTTTAGAGCGTTTCTTTCCCTCTGTCTTTACAGCGCTCTATCTCTCTCTCCTCTGTGTGGACTGTTTTGTTTGCCCCTCCAGACTTCAGCTTGCTGTTGTTGTTATCTGGGTCAGTTTGCAAGTGGAGTTTCTCCTCAGCTTTTTCTTTATTTATTTCCACCCACCCCTCCCAAAACAAAGGGGGTTACATCTATTCTTAGCGCTACACCAGTAACAGGGGTTGTCCTCCTTTCATTGTGCTCGGTGACATGAATATTGCAAACAAGAGGACTTACTGCGTGGGAAATGAATTAGTGCTATTTTTCCACATGAAAAGGGCCTGTCACTCTCTGTCACACGTGTGCACCTGATTTTCCCGCGCTCCTTTCCTCCCGCCCGCTCTCCCTTTCCGCTTTTTCTTCAACCTCAGCATTACAAAATGAATGATGAATGTTTTATTATATTATTTCCCTATTCCCATAGTTGCCAGGAGGTATACGCAGGAGGCATTTCGACAGTGCCTTTGTGACATTCCCCCAGGGTTCTGCAGAGGACTGAAGCACAGCAGAGAAGATTAACACTTGCATGTTTTGTATTATTCCTCTAAACCCTGGAAGGTGAATGTGGAAGGTCACCATTGTATACTGTATAATATAAAGTACGCCTACCATTGTCAGGGATTAAGGCCTGTCCAATGGAATTATAATGGCTGCCATAGTGGGACATACTAGGAGGCGTTTGTGATGTCTTAAACACAGAGACCATAGCCTTAAGGTTATGTTTAGTGATGGAACAATTTATGTTTTTATTGAAGATCTCTCTAGAAAAAACTCTAACAGTAATTCGATTGTGGTGAATTTCTATTATCAGGATAATCGTAAATATTGTGTCGAGCAGCACCCAAACAAAAAAAAGAAAAAAACTGCTGGCCATCCAACAATAATATATATATATTATTGTTGGATGGCCAG
>NW_024625361.1:0-4427 GCF_008729295.1 Plectropomus leopardus
AGTGAGGCCTCCTGGTGCAGAGACGCTGATCCGCTCCGTCAGGACGGAGAGGATCCATCCATTTGGAGGCAGCAGTAAGTGCCCCGCTGCAGGTAAAGTGTAGCTGTAATGTCATGTAATAATGTTACAGAGTAATTGCAGAGTGTAGGAAATGGGCCGAGGAATCACAGACAGGTGTTAACCTGATGCCGACTTAATGGTGTTTTAACCAGCGCAGTCTGACTTCATCTGTCTCTGAATCTTTCACTCGGCTGGTCTTTAATCTGGTTTCTCTCTCCTCAGTGATTCATGGACACGTGAAGTGCATGCAGTTAACCGTGGCAGCCGAAATCTGTCTTCATGGAGGTGTGTGTGTGCATGTGGGAAGCATGTTAGTTTATAAATGCCATTAGGGGAAAGTAACTAAGTTGATTAAATCAAGCGCTGTATTTAAGTCCAAAGCAGACCTACTTTACTAGAGTTTTTCCAATTTCTGCTACTTTATACTTTATACTACTACCATATTTCTTTGTACGTATACTTATTTAAAGATCAGTGTTTTGATAGTAAAATTCATTATTAACTATTAAAATATGATACAGTGTTACAAACTGAACAAACCAACAGTAAATGTCTATCTCAGTAATGATTCTCCAATAACATTACTGTCTGACAGGGTTCATAATGAGCATTTCGTTTGCTGATGTCTGTGTGCCTCGACTGAAGTAAAACCATAAATGCAGGACTCGTAACGGAGAAATTCCTATAAATATAAAGTGCTACTTAAAAAAAACAAAACAAAACTGCTAAAACAGATATTTTTGATGACTTGTTTTTCCCTCCCCCCTCCTTCACAAAGACATGCAAACCCCCCACGCCTGCAATGAAGCAGGAAGACACCCAGATTTGTGTTTGTGGTTATTTTGCTTAATTTTGTCCATTTTTGTCTCTTTGTGGTCGTTTTGCATCAGTTTGTGTTTGTTTTACTTCTACTTCAGGTTGTTTTTGCACAACTTTCTTCTCATTTTTCACCTTAGTAGTTGGTTTGTGTGTCTTTGAGCTCTCTTTGGGTATTTTTGTGGTTGTTTTGCATTCATTTGTAGCCATTTTTCACGTCTTCATCATTTCAAGTTCAAGTTTTCACTTCTTTGTTGTCGTTTTATGTCCATTTGTGGTTGTTTTGTTTGTCTTCATGGTCTTTTTATGTTCCATATTTGGCTGTTTTATATTCACTTGTGGTTGTTTTCACGTTACTTTGTAGTACTTTTTTTTCCATGTGATGATGTTTTATGTGCGTTTGTACTTATTTTACATCTACTTGTGGTTTTGTATCACTTTGAACACATTTTTCTCCTCTTTGTTTTGTGTATATTTATAGTTGTTTTTGCGTCAGTTCAGAGTTGTTTTTTTGCCTTTTCAAAGTTGTTTTTTGCATCTTTGTGTTCATTTTGTATCTCCGTGTTCGTTTTGTGTCTCTTCATGGTTGTTTTGCATCACTTTGTAATCGCTTTTTTTTTTCAACTCTCTCGATGGTTGTTTTGGAACATGGTGTAGTTTTTCATCTCTTTTATTAGTTCTTTTGTGTCTCTGTAGTTGTTTTGTGTCTCTGTGTTGTTGTTTTGTGTCTCTGTGTTGTTGTTTTGTGTATCTTTATGGTTGTTTTGCACCACTCTGGAGTTGTTTTTTGCCTCTTTGTCGTGTCATGACCATTTGTGGTTGTTTTGTGAATCTTTGTGGTCTTTTTTGTGTCCATTTTTGAAACATTTAACGTCTACATGTGGTTGTTTTGCAACATTTTGTGTTTAGTTGTTTTGTGTATTTTGTGGTTATTTTGTGTATCTTAGTGGTTGTTTTGCATCCATTTGTGTGGTTATTCTTTGTCTCTTGGTTGTTTGGGATTTTTTATGAGTTTGCACTTCTTTTTCATATCTTTGTGGTTGTTTTGTGTTCATTTCTTTTTTCTTTTTTTTAAAATCTACTTTTCATATTGCATCACTTTGTAGTCTTTTTGAAGTTTCTTTGTGTAACCTATCAATTTGGTCATTAATGTATCTTTGTGGTTGCTTTGCATCACTTTGATATGGATTAAACTACTCGCTAGTAAAGTCAATAAATTGCGAGCCACCATTAGCTGCAGCATCACAGTGTTTGATAAGTGAATGCATAAATAATTAAAATCCAAATAATACAATATAATTCTAAGACCAGTCATTCTGCAGATAATGAAACTGAAAAATGTCTACAATATAATAGTGCTTAGATTGAATCTAAACCTAAACCTGAAAATACTGCTGTTGATAACCTGTATTATAATATTAAGTATGCATCCTTAATGGCCAGAAAATTTGAATAATGTGTGAAATTCTGAGTTTTATGACAACAAAAATGTTGGCAAAGGGGTTCTTTGTACAAGCACAAAACGAAGAGAGGGTAAATAACAGTGGGACAGCGTGACTCTCTCTCTCTTTCTGTGTCTATAATTACATGAGGGGCCCATGCTGAGCTCTCAGGGGAGCTGCCATGCTGCACATACAGAAATAAAGCTGATCTATAATTCAGCACAGGGAAGCGCTGCGGCTTGAAATCACAGCGGTGGAAAAATGCACCTCCAAACTCCTTCAAACACAATGAAGTGAAACAACAACTTCATATAAGAGATACAACATAAAGCACAGTAAACTGGTGCCAATAGGAGCTGCAAAAAAAAAAAAAAAAAAAAAATCAATAAAACTACATGTTATCATATGGGGTTGCAATCAGTAGCTATTATATCTTTAATTGATACTTACCTGTGAGCTTGGTCACGACACTCTTTCATCCTCGGATCAGCATCCTCCTCAGATGTCACACTCACCCCATGCTGCGTTTATAAGTTTTATACTTTCACGCGTAAAAAGGACCAAACATGTCGCACACAAATTGTCTAATGTTGAGAAAAAACAGCGAGATTTTTCTTCTAAAACTCCTCCATGACCACCGTCCTTCAGCCTGTAACATCAAACTGTTGAGAAGAGATAAGAGAGTCTGCTGTGGGCGCGCACGTTTCCTCCATCTGAGCCGCTGTTGGTCCGTCTCCCCTCAGGGGGAGTCTTCGGCTTTTTCCGTCACACTCCGGAACACGTTCGCCTCTCCGAACTTAGCTCCGAACTTTGAATACTTTTAATATACTGCACCTGCGCGGAGCTGTTTTATGGTGTGTTTGTGGCACTCGGTGGTTAATTTAGTTTAATTATATTTCCAGACGTTATTTTCCACAGAGACTCAGCTGTAATAATAAATCTTAAACTGCCTCGTGGTTTAAAGGAGTTTATATTTCCTGTGGCATCACATCACTGTAATATTCCTGCTATCTCACATCTGGGATTTTAGGGATGTGTGTGATGAAATTTCGTGAAATCTCAGGCGTCATTAAATGAACCCACTTTTATATATTTTTTTAATTACTGCAATATGCATCCAACATCCATAGAGACATGCTGCACTGCAAGCAAGGGCTTTAAGTTTCCCACTATAACTTGTGCAGCTGACTTTTTGATTTTTTCTTATTAACCCCTTGAAACCCGAGTAAATTGTCCTCTTTTTTAAAGGGGAAAGGCAATAGAACTTAAGAAGAAATGCTCCCAAAATATGATTTTACTTTGCACTGTGTTGTATTTTTAACTTTTTGTATATTTTATTCTTTTCTTAAGGTGAGGTCCCCGGAGAAGCCCACTGTGGGTGTCTACCTCACCTGCACATGGAAACTGTTTAATACCCCTTTTCCTTTTTCTGTGTGTTTGTTTTTTTTTTTTGTCTTTATGTGCAGATAAACTAAACTAAACTTAACTGAGAATAAACACTTTCTCTCCACAATACTTGATTTAATAAAATAAAAAAAAAAGTTTTAATTTGTATCAACCAAAAAAACACAAAGTGTTTTTTTTTTTTTTTATAAAGACATCAGTAGAAAACTAAACTGGACAGTAGCACCTGACCCACGTATTCCATACATTCACAAATGCATTTGTTTATTCACTAACGTTTCATGTTGAAAGGCTGAATTGAAAAGACCACTCCAAGTGTGTGATGATGGGTCCATCTTGTGGCCAAAATATTGTTTTGCACCTTGCAGGCCTTTTCCCCTTTTTATTCATTTTCCTCTCCCGTACTTCTGTGTTAAATATTTTACCTCATAAAGCCACGAGTCAAAAATATTTGTGCTTTACTGCTCCCTGTCTTTACTAGTGTTTCATATTAGGTTTGGTTGTTTAACAAAAACAGTTAAAAGTCTGGGCAAGAAATGTTCCACAAATTTTAAGAAATGAATAGGCCTAAAAGGTGACAAGAAAATAACATGAAAATTAGTTTTAAAACAGAGGGGAGGAATTTACTTTTTTTTCTATTTTATTTTTATTATTTTACTATTTTTACTATTAAAAAAAGACAGGCGAAATGTACCAAAAACTATA
>NW_024625362.1:0-2387 GCF_008729295.1 Plectropomus leopardus
ATGGAGAATAAATCGATGTTTGAGATTTGACTTTCCCAACCCCTCCCCAGAATATCTTCTCCTTTGTCTCTCAATGTCTCTCACATTAAGATCTCTATCTGTCTTTATTATTAGACATAAATTATGAAAGATTTAGCCAAGCATTTACAATGAGCTTTTATAGAACATACTGACTTGTTTCATGTCAGTGATCATGACTTAATGATAGCAATGAGTTAATTAAGATCTGTAGTGATTTAAAGACACCCCTGTGATATATGCCCAGTGTTTAGTTTTCTAGTGTTTGTAGCCATTTTTCTTTTTGTATCACATTTCACATAGCTGAATGAAAAACCAAACATTTATACATTTGCATAATTGCCTGTATAGATATGTATTTTTAAACATCCATGACGCAAAGTCCTAGAGGTTATTTATAAATCATGGCTTTTTCCCACTCATTATGTGACTCTTCTTTTGACTCTGTGATACATTATGTCTTCATATAATATGTATGCATTTATGCACAATTTATATTACAAGATAGCTTACACGTGGCAGTTTGTTTTTGCATATTCTCTATTATGCATGCCGCTCTAATCACATATGCACTTCTCTATAGATTGCTCAAAGAGTCTTCTGCAGTATTCATGTTATGAAGACACTTCCTGATACCTTTTGCTCTTGTGTTTGACTGTAGTTACATGATTTGGACTCGAGTCAGTATGGGACTTTGTGGGATTGCCAATATGATCCCAGAAAGGATGACTAAAGGTCTTTGAAAGCACCCTTTATCACCACATAACTACCCCAAAAGGCTTGCATCCAGACTTGAACTTGAACACCAAGATCTCATCACTTCACTTGGACTTCAGCCTTTTGATTTTAAGATGCTTTCAGAAAATGGCATTTATGACTTGTTTACGACTCAAAATTTGGACTTAACTAGGACTGGTCAGTCTTGATTTGCAGCTTGACTTGGGGCTTTCTAGTCTTGACTTGGAACTTAAGAGGCAAGATGTACTTGTGTACTTGTGACTTGGAAGACAATGACTTGGTCACACCCACAGACTGTATATAAAGATTGCGCTGTGATGTAATTTGGAGCCAGAGTCTGTGCAGTTGTGATCTCCAGTAGTAGAGTTCCCGCCCAAACTCATCCGACCATTCGTGAGCTGTGCCATTGATGGCAGACACACTGTTTGGCACACATCTGCCAATCATGATGTCAAAACCCCTTTTTATAGCATCAAACTAATTAAACCCAAACTTATCAGAATAAGAATACTTGAACAAACATCAGCATGATATGAACTACCTAAAATGACAGGAACCATCTTTGGGAAAAAAATGATTTGTGTACTTTGATTTTTTAGTTTGGCCCATGTCCATCAACGAACATGGAGGTTTATGACCTACACTGCAGCCAACCAGGGGGTGGTTAAGATGTTTTGGCTTAACTTCTGGAGAGCTTTTATGCTGTCCATCTTTATATACAGTCAATGGTTCCACCTCTGATTTTTGATTTTGGAAAAAACTAAAACTTCCACCAACCTCCCAAATCTTTAAATGCAGAGAAGCACTCTCACTGCAGCCCGGTGCACACCCATTCAGTGTGTTGAAAAATCAAAAGCTTGACAGGCCTGCTGTGCACACTTACAGTTGCTAAGCTATAACTGGACACTCACTGTTTAGGGGGATGGTTTTGAGAACAGACAGTTACTAGCCTGCCTGCTATAGTCTGCATACAGCTAGAATTAACACTCCCACTGTTGCCAGGATTGAAACCAGCTACTTGTCTATCATTAGTCAGCCTCCAACTAAAAAAGTTCTCCATTATTAGTCACTCTGTCTGCAGCCATAGGCCAGCCCACCGCACAAACCAACAATTTAAATGATGATTCCTGTGAAGCCATATGTCTATGAAACAGATCTGCCTGTCTGATTTAATCAATATCTCTACATAATGAGTTAAAAGTTCAGACCCGCTACTTTTATGATGCAGCAGTAGTAACAGTGAGCTTTAAAGGGCTTTGCAATCAGGCAATCACTCTATTTTTTTTTTTTTCGCATTTGCATCTCGCAAAGACAGAGGCACACACACAGGGGGAAAAGAAAGCACCGGAAAGATGAAAGACATTTCTGTAGAAGGCTGTGAGTTTGTAATTTTGCCAGCTTGTGTCGATGAGTGATGGCTTCATTTTTTTTTCCCTGGAAGAAACGGTGGCATGTCAGCAGCTTGATGTGTTTCACTTCAGCTGATTTGGAATCAAGGCCAGGGCCTTCTCATGGGCGACAGATTAGTTTCTCCCGCGCGGATGTCATGAGCAGACACTGAGTAGACACAGGACAGTGCTGAGGGACACTTCTGACCGATGACAACTATTCCAGTATCCTTATTGTCTTTT
>NW_024625363.1:0-2553 GCF_008729295.1 Plectropomus leopardus
AGATTTTAAATATAAATATATAATTAGAAATATTACAATTATTATAAGTAAAACACTTTGGTATATATGCGGCCCCATGTAGAGAGGGAGTTACAGGCCTGGACAGTGTGTAATATTTCATACCTTCATATATTCATGAATTTTGCAGGTTTTTTTCAGGTTATACAGAAAATCACGGAATAAACCCCGGCGGCGAGTTCGATGCATACTCTCATCTTTTCAGACTGATACACGGCAGAAATCCACAAAACGTGGAGAAAAGTCATATTCTCACTCCTATTTTCCTTTTTGGAACCTGAATCATCATCAGTTTTGTTATGTTCAGACGCGTTTCACAAGAATTTAATCCTGTGAAACCTGAGAAAACTGGTTTGATTTCTTTTGAATATATTACAATGAGCAACTTAGAAAGAAAAGTCCAGAAAAATGCAACAAAAATAGTTGAAGGTGGCAAGGAAAAGACTTGAAAATTAGTGTGGGGGATTTTTAGATATTATCCCAAAAAAAAGGAAAATGTCCACAAAAGTATGTTTATAATTCTTCCTATTATATATTTACAATAATGTTATCGAAAAAAATGAATCTATTTTTGAGTTTTGTTTTGGATTTTTCTGGCACTTAATTAAGGTCATTTTCTCGTCTCCTTTTGTTTTTTATTTTTCATTTTTGCTCTTGTTTTTTTTCTTTTTACTCTTTTATTGCAGATTTTTTGGCCATTTCTTAAGTTCTCATTGGCCTCCTTCAATGTTTTTTTTTTAAAGAAATGTGCTCAGTTTTTAAAGGGTTAAACAGAGAAATACTACTGCACACCTTTTGAATTCAGCTTTCTGTCGCTCAGAGAACTAATGTCATAAACTGAACAGAAACAGAATAAAATTTAACCAAACTGTCTCGGTTCCTCGTTAGTAATCTAGTTATTGAGTCGACTGTTTCAACAATCAGCAGCTCCGGTTTGATCCAAAAAAATCTATAATTCACCAAGTTAGATATAAAAAAGCATGCTGGGAGTAATGAGGAGAGCACATGGAGTGAATTAAACATCTTACAGGACAATTTGGTAATTAGTCGGCCATTTCATTTTATTACAGCCGTTTCATTTTATTTGTCTGAGGCTGCAGAAATCCTCAGTCCGTCTTCAGAAGCACGCGGAGATACAGCGGCTCGTTTTGGGACTCCTTCGGGTTAATAATCACTCAGACTTCACTATTTATATTGTGGTTTGATTAAAAGAGTTCAAGTTTGACAAAGATCTTGTTTTTGGTTAGTTAGGCACCAGTCAACACTGTGAAGGACCAGGACAAGATTTTTGTGTCCCATCGTCTTCAGTTCACACACAGCATGTTAAACATTATTACATTAATACTTCTGTCGCGGCCCAAAAGTTTAGAGCAAAATCTATTCGGCCGGGAGAAAAAATCCAGCCTGGTTTTAACAGCCATCATATTATCGCAATATCAAAATTTAAAAATAAAATGATAATAATGCTATCAATCAAAGTCATCTTTAACTTTGTTTTCTGGGCATTTTGTCTGTTTTTGTGAATTATTTGCACTCAAAGTGGAGAGGGAGGCAAAGCAGAAAGGGAAAGAAGCCAGGGTTGCAAATTTTAAACTTTCCTGAATTGATTATTTGTATAAATTAATGATTGATTAATCAATTAAATGTTATCTGAAAAAAACATAAAACCTTTCAGACAATACCAAATGTGTTTTTTCCTCAGTCGAAGTTCACAGCATCATACTGATGGATTACATTTCACATGTTCCATTAAATTCTTGATGACCGATTAATCGATTGTCGATTAATTGTTATCATTCCTAAAAAATACAGAAATTTACGGGCGAATTAGCAGCTGTGCGTCCGCTCTACGCACAGCCTTTGCTGTGCGATGCTGTCTGTATCTGTCACTCTGCAGTTAAAAAAGTGCAGTAAAGTCTAATTTTTTATTTAAACACACATGAAATGTGGCAAACAGCCACAGTTTCATAGAAGAGTTTACTAATGTGCTCCGTTATAACACACAAGCTTCACAGAGAAACTCTTCCCACACACACAACCTGCTAACGTCACAATAAACATCCGTTTGAAGCAAATCCTTTAAATTAAATCTTCTTTAATTTTGATTGTAGTTATGTTATTGTGCAATTCTCTACAATTTCTTTCGCGAAGGAAACAGTCTTTTATTACATTTCATCATGGTTATTCTATTTATTAAGTATATTATTGTTGTTGACGTAAATATATCATTATTATTATTATTATTTTATTATTTTATGACTTTTATGTAATATCACACCTGTACTAAAATACATCAGATCTGATGATGATGGGTTTGGGGAGGCTCAGGGCTCATTTAGGGTATGCTGGGTGGGTATGTGGGTTTTGGTCTCAGGTAATGTTAATATGTTTATAAAAATTATGTTTGTATTTTTATGTGTTGACCCCAGGAAGAATACTAACTTCCTTGGTAAGTTATGGGGATCCAATTTCACAAGTAAATAAGATAAAATAAATAAAAATGCACAAAGTATGTATAAAATATGAAATTTAAAT
>NW_024625364.1:0-1550 GCF_008729295.1 Plectropomus leopardus
CGAAAGATGAAAATACATGTTATTAGTTACAAGAAAAACAGCTGAATTTTAGCACAAAAGGGAAAAAAAACTTATAATAGTACTTATATAGTTTTCTGTACATTTTCCCTATTTTTTATTAATTACAAGTTAAGTTGTTAAGTAGTTTAAGTTCCAAAGACTTAAATGCATGTGAAAGACATCTGAATGCAGCAAAATAAATTTTAAAAAATCAATGTCGGTTAAGGTTTCAAAGGGTTAACACTGCAGTTCTGCCCTCCTGCCACATAGTGTCAGCAGAGAGCTTAGTTCTGTGAAAAGCTTTATTTTCCTGCCTTTAAATATTTCTGAGGCAATATTACTGACAGTTTTATTTAAATCATAATTGATGTTGAAATAATGTAACAGAGCGGGGCCTTGAAATACGCCACAGTACCTGCATTGTTAGTGTTTCTGTTTGTTTTTGAGCTTGCAGGAAGGTTTCCTGTGGTGACAGAGGGAATGGTGGTTGCTGGAGTCTGGGTGTGGTTCAGTGACATCTCACATGACTCTGAGTATTTGCTTTGGTTAGAAAACTCATCAAAACAAATAACCCCCCTCTATCTGCAATGACAAGCTCTTAAGATCCCAGTCAGGCTTTTCTAATTAGTATTTGATTAGCTTTTAGATTTCCTTTAGCCTTTTATAAGCGAAACAAATGTATAATTTGAAGATTTGCCGCCCTTGTATCCAGGTTAAGCCACAGAAACACATCTTTGTACAGATGACTCATAGAAAGTGTTTTTCCCCTCTGCACGGCAGCTGTCGTTGGCAAAAATGACTGGCAGGACTGAGTAGACTTCATGTGGCCAAGCCCTGTCAGTTTTTCCAGAGGGAGAAGAGGAGGAGGCTCCTTCATGACTCAGGATAACCTCAAACCACAGCTCGGGACCTGCCCTTCTCCCCCTTCTCTTTCGGCAACTCCTTTAAACTCTGTGAAGAGGAATCCCCCATTTTTGTAGCTGGTGAGTGTCTCCATACTTTACATAAGAGCACACCACCTTTTTCTGACACTCCACTAAATAATAAAAGCTGCCTGGGCTGGAAACAAACCCCTGAATGTGGCAAGAAAGCATCTCTGCTGGCTGAGTTCTAATCTTGTGAGTTCAGCTGCTCATACTGCAGTCATGTGAAATGTTCAGCCTCAGCGTCGCCACTCCCAGAAGCCACATTCCTCCATTTTCCCCTCATGGATTTTTTTAAATTTTCTTTTGGGATGCCTCTTTACAACAGATACAACTCTTAAGGACCAAAATGCCAGTCACAGACACCACGATCATAAACACACTCCAATAAAACATGTATTGTTGATAGAAAATATGCGTTTTTTGTGGCTTCGCCCTCCACATGTGATGCTTCAGTCTGAGCTGAGGTTGGCAAAGACTGATGCAAATTCTGGTTGAGATTTCTTTTAACCCTCCAACTTGACAAGACAAGCTGATAAATAGCAGCCTGTTGGGTAACTTTGTATCCTGTATGAAAAAATATTCACACCCCTCTTTAAAGTTTCCATTTTTGGTTGTGTCACATCA
>NW_024625365.1:0-2511 GCF_008729295.1 Plectropomus leopardus
AGAAACGCGTCCTGGGCTGCTGCGACTGGCCCCTGGCACCCTGTCATTTTGTGAAAGTGGCCCCCTGGAGTCGCAGGTCGAGCGTCCCTGCTCTGTCTCTGGTTTAGGGAAGTCCTCGGTGTCTCACCCCTTCAGCAGCAGACTGAAGACCTCGTCCTCCTCCTCGGTGGCTCGTTGTCTCTGTCTGTCCCCCAGCATGCGGACGCTGGCCCAGCTCACCACTCCTTCCTCCTCCTCCTCCTCCTCGTCCTCCTCGTCCTCCCCCTCCTCCTCCGCCCTCCCCCCGCCTGTGTGGGGTTTCGGGGAGGCGTCGGCGGGGCTGAAGCTGGAGTTTCCCAAAACGCTGCGGTTACTCCCGAACGCCGAGTCCGCCTCCTCGGCTGCCTCCGCCTCCGCCCGCATCACCTGCAGAGAAAACAACATCAGTATTTATCGATCACCGAGACGATCCGGATCAGGTAAACCAGACCTGATGACATCACCTCGTCCAGGTCGGTCTCCCTGTAGCACCGCAGCGGCACGGCGTCCAGGTCCGTCTCCGAGTATTTGATGGTGCGGCGGATGATGCCCGTCTTCGGGGTGGAGCCTCGGGGGTCAGGGCTAACCAGTTCCACCTCGATCTGCCGCACCTCGTGATGCGACGGCTTCGGAGCCTCGCTGTCCCGCCCCCTCCTCTGATTGGGCGGTTTCAGATGGAGGGAGGAGGGAGGGGTGGGGCTTGGCGAGCCGCTGGTCGGAGGTGTCGTGGACGGAGCGTCTGCGGGAGAAAAGACGTCCGTTAAAGATCATAAAACCCAGAATAAATGGAGCGCTGAAGTAACGAGTCCTAAAACGCTCAAGTCTGTTAGCAGCGTTGCACTTCGGGGTCCCTCGTCTCAAAGTCTCTGGTTTTTGGGTTTTCGGTAAAATGCCTTAAATAAGGTCTGTGGTTAAGGGCTCGAAAGATTATCGGCATAGACGATTACTGGAGCCGATATTTGGCGATTTGCAGATTATCTGTATCGGCATTTTATTTAAGAACGTGTCAGCGTAGGAGGAACTTTCACTTTGTAAATCCTCGGGGAGATATTTTATTAATTCCTTTTTAATCGAAATTTTCACTTAAATTTGTAAAACAAAAAAAACAGTTGTTGGGAACTTGCTGTATATGATGCTGAAAGTTTTGATGAAACATTTAAACAAAGTTTTCTGGAGTTTGTTATATTCCAAATTCTAAATACTGACAGAAAGTTTTCATTTTTATTGTGAATATCGGCTCCAAATATTGGTTATCCGGCTGATTAACTACTAATAACTGGTATCAATATCGGCCCTGAAAAACAACCCTGCTGTGTAACACAGGCTGAAGGTATGAAGTACATCCGTATAAACACAGTTTTTGAACTTTTAGGGTTTTATGCGTCTTAAAAAAGGCGCAAGTACAAAAAGTGGCTAAATGGGCTAAATTGTGGCAGTTTTTTTTTTTGTGGCAATTTCTGTCTTTTAATTTTTCTTGGCTTTTTTTGTGTTTTTTTTCTTTAAAATTTATTGGCAAAGTTTTTTTTTCTTTCAAAACATTTGGTGATTTTTAAAGAAAACCTGCCTTTCAAATTGGGCCTGCAGGTTTGGAAATGACGCCATTTATCACAGCCAAAAACTGTTTATTATTTTGGGATTTTCAAATCCCTGACAGTTCTTTAACACCTCACGTGACATTATACATAATTGTGAAGCTAAATTCCGTGACTCTTCTAAAACTTTCAGGGAATATTCAGCTTTGCTTTTTGCAAACTCCATAATTTTCCAGGTTGGTCAGGACCGTGTGAACCCTGGTTTCACTTGCTTTAAAGACTGCCGGTGAGCTAAATAAAGACGGGCTGCGAGTAGTGGTAGTAGTGTAGTAAACTTGTGAGTGGAGCTGCGTTCTGTAAGATTTGCTCCAGCTGACGTTAAGCTTCAGCTAATTGGCTTAGAAGGAGACGGGAAGCTGCTTGTTTACTTCACTGAGTGCAGAAACAACGTCAGAGAAAAGACAGAATGGCCCTTTAAACTGTTACTGAGTACTGCTGCTACTACATATAATACTGCCAGTGATACTCGTGATACTGCTGCTGTACTTCCAGCCTGAAGGTGTCAAACTGTCTCTAAATGACACACTGATGGATTTTTTTATTTCATTTTCCTGAACAAGATTATTAAAGAGCATAAACTGCTGATTCCCAACATAAAACGAGTCAGCAGGCGCTCCGAGAGACTGAAACAGTTAACGAAGGGTTAACGATAAAAGGTCAGTCCAGTTTCCTCCATTTAAAATGATATGAGTGCTTCCTGAAAAATAATAAATGCAAATACATAACAAATAAATAGATAAATAAATAGTAAATAACACCCCAGCAGAGCTGCCGACACTGAAATGTCCAGAAATCCTAAAAACATCCAAAGATCCCAGAAATGTCCTTAAGTACTAGAAACGTCCTACAATTCTAGAAATGTCATAAAATCCTAAAAATATATTCCTGTCCTAACAATGTA
>NW_024625366.1:0-2268 GCF_008729295.1 Plectropomus leopardus
GCTCTCACACCATGCAACACCATCCACCCACTGCAATCTGTAACCGAACAGAGACAGAGAGCGGGATAAGGAGAGCACGGAGGATCAGGTAGAATCAGGCCGAGCAGCTCCGCATGTCTCATTACATTCAAATGTTATTCAAACCCAAAAGCACACACAACCATATCAGTTTAAAATACTGCACACAACGTATTTTACCCAAGATCATTTCTCATGGGGCTTACAGTAGGACTGGGAGGAAAAATTGATTCTAAAGCTCTTTCCCACTGCACAAAATCCCGAAAAACACCCAATAACATCTGGCTCTTGTATATTTTTGAGAAAGGTAACAATCAGCATTCACTCTCATGTCAAATGACTCTGCAGCAGTCACAGGTATTCATCAGCTCCGACAGCTCGTGATGGAAATACAGGATGAACGTGCTGATTTTGGTCCCTTGATCGGTCATATGCATTAACACGCCACCGCAAAATACCATCTGAGTTTAAAGGAGACATGAATGAGAGATATGATATGAACCATACTAAAATCCAAGACACATCCTAAAATCCTGAAGATGTCCTGAAATCCAAGACACGTCCTCGTAAAATCCTAAAAACATCCTGAAATAGTAGAAACATCCTAAAATCCAAGAAATGTTCTAAATTCCTGAAAATATCTTAAAATTCAAGAAACGTTCCAAAATCCTATAATCATGCTAAAATCCTTGAAATGTCCTAAAATTTGAGAAAAATCCTGAAATCCTTGAAATGTGCTAAAATCCTTGAAATGTCCTAAAATCCTAGAAATTTAAAAAATTAAAGAGACATTGTAAAATCCTAGAAACATCCTAAATTTGAGATGTCCTAAAAATGTCTTATAAATCCAGGAAACATGCTACGATCCTAGAAATGTCTTAAGACCCTTGAAACATCCTAAAGTCCTAGAAATGTTTTAAAAGAAACATCCAAACGTCCAAAAGTGGCCCCCAAGCAAAGCAAGCTGGGTATCCCTGGTTTAGAGCTTCACTGCAGTTACGTATACGATTTATAGATCTGTCCGCTGTATCTTGGCACACAATTATGTTAACTTGGGTTTATCTTACTATAGATAAAATACAACCAAGATACTCTCAGATATACACTAAATCCATCATTTTAAACCAGTGTAACACAAATGCTTTACTTCCATTTTTATTTATTGAATGTGTCGCCTTTTCTCACCCTACAAACAAGGGAACATAATAGAGATATCACGATAAAAAGATAAAGAAACATCAAAAGAGAACACAAAAAGGCTAAATGGGGAAAACAAAACGGCAGACGACACACAGGTCGGTGAGCAAACTTCTTAAAGCCGCTGTTGTCTCAGGTTTACTCAGGTCTCAGGTTTTGAGACCTGTGGCATTGTTTGTGTGCGGTGGTGAGTGCGAATCTCGTAGCTGCCACAAACAACAAGCATCACGATGGAAATCTGCTGCTGCTCAGCGGGGCGTCTTTATCTCTGACACCGAGGGAGACAAAGAGATACCGAGAGAGACAATAAGATACTGAGGAGGAAGAAAAGAGATGAGAGTTTGCATCTTTTGAAAGAAAAATCTTTCAGCGCACTATCAGCAGACAAATGGTCGGTGCTTGTTATTTGTGGACAATCCCGTGAAAATCACCGGCTGAATCTGCAGCTCCTCTCGGCTTTATGGAGCTTCATATAGAGATTGAGCTTATTGTTTATCTGTCTGGCCACAACTTTACTGTTCTGGTCATTTTTAGAGAAAAACTGATAAAAAAGCAACTGTACATCACCTGCTCAACAGCAAAAAGCAAACAGACAAAGTTAGGCTACACTTTCACCCGGGTTTCCCCCACATATTTATTTATTTGTGGCAGGCTGCTAAAATTAAACACCTGACGACATAAACAGATTTACTATTTCTGAAACTGGATTGTTCATTAAGAGCGCCACTGGGGTGAATATATTATTCACTTATTCGTAATGCCACGTTGTCACAGCGCAGAGTGTACTTGAAGAAGACACAGATCGAAAGTCAAACTTAACCATTCATTCTGCTGGGTCTAAAAGTTTGCATTCACCCACAAACAGCTGCTCCTCTTATCCATCAATCTGAGTTTTTAGTGTATCTACAGATCACTAATCCATCCTGCAAGTGACAAACTGCTGCAGGGGAAAAAACAGAACATGGGGAGCTCCGCCTGTGCTGGACACAGAATGATACATATGCAGGACAGAAACTGACAAAATCAAAAATAAATGTGTCAATAAATAAATGA
>NW_024625367.1:0-1918 GCF_008729295.1 Plectropomus leopardus
CCCCAAATCCGTCTCACATTAATGTCATACAGATCAGGATCGGGGGGGATAACAACAATACTCCTATTTTGTTTCTGGCTGGGATGTTCAGAGGATCCCCTGTCTGCTAGCTAGCTGTCACTGTACCCTGAGCGACATGGGAAAGTGCAAATTCAATAAAAATGTAACCAAGATTTTGATGTATGACTGAAACCGATACAAGCAACACAAACAAGGCTTTGTGTATTTAATGCAAAAAGTTTTTCAAACTGGGCACAATGGGAATCATGGCATTGGTGTCCCACTTGCAAAGTGAGAAACACAAAATCACCAAGAAAACTTACCATTAAATCAGACTTTAAAAGTCTTAAATCCAATTTGCCTTTAGCTGTAGGAACCCTGATAAACTTTTAAGTCTTAAACCTAAACAGAGATAAGGGTTCAGGTTTATTTTCTTCGACTTTAGCCACTGAAGATATATTCTGTACAACAGTTTTCAGAGGCTCAGTGGTACATCTAATAAGTAAACTAATGTCAATTTGCAAAATTAGTGGAATGCCATTTTAATTAATTCCTCAGATTTGCACTGCTATCTAAAATCTCTACAGTCACAATTTAATTCAGACCCATAATCCAAAGAAGTAAAACACCCAAATAGTTTTGTCTCAAGATAGAATCACAACAGCACCCAAAAATGTTTTAATAATACAATGATATTCAGCAAGGTGAATGATGGTGTATGAAAAGTCAAACAAACACATTTATCTTTAAAGCTGCTAATTGCTATTTTTACACAAACACTGTTTTAAATAACCGTGTGAAAACAATGTAAAAGAGGTCACTCATAGAGATGAACTTGCAGATAATTACCACCTGAATCTGCAGCTCCATTTTGCTTCAAAACTCTCTGAATCTTTATATTTTCAGCTCATTGTTAAGCGGTTCAGCCAACGACTTTAATGTTTTGGTTCACTCTCACCGCTCTCATAGCGCTGTTTTTGTCCACATCAGACAGCTGTCTTCAAAAACCTCACTGGAGACTACCTGTTTAGCAACAACAGCACACAGACACAGTTAGCAATTAGCTGGTGAAAATCAAAATTCAGGAAACCTGTATAGATCTGAAATTTGCCTTTTAGCATAGAGAATTAGAATTAAATAAGTAAAAAAATAAAACTTTAAAAATATGTGAAAAAATTATGTTCAAATATATGCATCATTTGTTAAATATAAATGCAACAGTAAAGTTTTAAGAGTAGTAAAAATTAATAAAAATATTAGTTGAAAAGAATTTTGCATGTTTGAATTATTGCAGCACGCTGGAAAAGTTATTAAATTTGCAAATAGTAATTTCCAAGCCTGGAAAAAAGTTTTGGGAAACAAAATTTACCCTGAAAGTTTTGGAAAAGTCATAGAATTTTGTTTCAGAAACCTGTTTAAGATAACGCCTGATGTGTTCAAGGACCATCGGAAATTTGGAAGTCTAACAGTAATTTTTGGTCATAAAAAAAAAAAAAAAATTAGCCCTCTAAATTCAGGGGCCAGTGGGTTTGGACGGCATGTTTTCTTTAAAAATCTACAGTATTAATAAATACAAAATATAAATACACAGTACAGCCATTAAAGTAGTCTGCCCCCACATTAATTCCAAAATAAAAATATAGGTCCCTCCACAGTGCTGGGAAAAATGATTCGACAAACAGTTCCTAAGTTATATATAAACATTAAGTTCTAATCCTGTTCTGAATTCATTATTTTTCTAAGTAATATATATTTTAAAGTGGAAAGTGAGAAGTTTTCAACTTTTCAGTTCTATTTCAATTCTAGCGTTTCCAAGTGATATTATTATTGATGATACAGTTGCAAAGACTAGCTGGATCGCTTTCTGTTTTCCCGAGAGCTTCGCAGCTATCCACAGACGAGTGATCGACACTAAACA
>NW_024625368.1:0-1729 GCF_008729295.1 Plectropomus leopardus
TATTATTTATTTTTTTATTATTTTATTTTTTCCCTCTTCTTTTTTAAAATGAATTATTTTAAATTATATGACATCACAGGTCATTCTAAGCCAGCCGGGGAGGAGTGTTAACGGGCACATGTGGATGAGATGTGGCTGGGTATTTGTGATTCGCTATTGTACTGGTTATTATACTCTGCACAAAACTAAATAAAAATATGATATTAAGGCATAAAGCTCTGCATAATTATGGGCAGTGCTGCTATGAGTGGCAGGTGGGAGCCATCTGTGGACAAGCTGCTGCCACAGAGACAACACTGGACAGTGCAGATGCACGCAGTTCCTGACAGTTCATTCTAATGTTTGACTGTTTTTAAGCCTGTTTTTCATGAGAGAAAATTAGCATTAGCTGTAAATACACTGAGCTTATAAAGCTAGCAGCCAGTGCAAGAGGTATCACCACCCTCTCATCCACCTCTGGCTCCAGAAACACTGCATGGTGATGGCTAAAATGTCAAACAGAAGTCCGCAAACAAATGAGTAACGCCACAGCGGCTACACGCATTATTTCATACAGAGGTGATGCTGCTGTCCACCTGTGTCAAACATCCCGCCCAGATTAACCTTTCCCTAAAAAATCCGTTTTTAAAAACGACTGAAAAAGAGGACAGTGATTTTGCGAGTTCTTCGTGCAGCTCGTTCCGTGTTATTGATCCTTTTTTTTGTCTTTGCAGTTCTAGTGAGACGAGGTCCTGATAACAAGGCGGAGCTGGTGCTGTTGGATCACGGCCTGTACGAATACCTCAGTCAGCGGTAAGATTTATCGGCTTTGTGACGAAGACCTCTGAAAATACTCAGCTCTAACTGTGACCTTTGACCTCAGAGACAGAGTGGCCCTTTGTAAGCTGTGGCGGTCCATAGTCCTGAGAGACGAAGCAGCGATGGAGAGGTACTCCAAAGCGCTCGGCATCAAAGGTGAGGAAACTCAGGAATTTACATCGTTGGATTCTTTTTTTCTTCCTGTTTCGAGCGATCGTCTTTTCTGATCCAAACTTGCCGCGCAGAGTACTTCCTGTTCTGCGAAATGCTGCTGCAGCGTCCCATCAACATGCGTGAGCTGGGCCTGTCCAACATCCTGAGTCGAGAGGAGACCACCTACATGCGCGAGATGGCCAGCAACCGGTTCGACAGCATCATGCAGGTGCTGAAGGCGATGCCTCGACCCATGCTGCTCGTGTTCCGCAACGTCAACACAGTCCGAAGCATCAACATCACGCTGGGAGCGCCGGTGGACCGTTACTTCGTCATGGCCAAGAGGTCAGTGCAGAGGCAGAGGTTCCCAAACTTTTCACACCAATGCACCAAACTGAACTTCACTTTCAAACAATGCAACAACTACAGAGGGACTCTAAAAGTCCTACGAATTTGTCATAATTCTGTAAAATAATACTAAATATGTATTTATGATCATTATAAATATCAATTTTTTTCTTTTTCCCTGATATTTTTCCCTTGCTTTTTTTTCATCACAATTTCCTAAATCTACTGATTTCTTGCAACATATCTGTTGCTCACTGCCTTTTTCTCATGTTTTTGGAAGAAATTTGCTCTGGGTTCAACAGTGAAACGCTTGTGAAAAGCCACTGAAAGCAGCGTAAGAACAGTAATGTTGCTTCAGGTTTCAAAGGGTTAATCCGCATTGTTAAATGCTCAAAAATTTGGAGAGCGGAGTCAGGAGTGAGCGCTGTGC
>NW_024625369.1:0-14418 GCF_008729295.1 Plectropomus leopardus
GATTCTATGAGCTGATGATGATTGCAAACCTTATGGACCAGATGATATTGAGCTGTAGAAAGTCTCACTGTGTACCAAACTGTTAACTTTCATATGAAAATACATGATGTTTTCAGTCCAAAGCACAGAAATAAACCATATTTCATCTCTCATTGAAAACCTTTTTCTTACACTAAACAGTTTATGCATGGTGAGTGGAGTGAATAAAAAAATACAGAGCAACAGTGGTTCCTGAGCAGATCACACCTTACTGTATATGTGTGCATGTGCATGATCTCAGCACACACGTTGCACACACTCGGAATTTTTCCCAGATAAAAAATAAATGGCACATTTGGTTTTTATATGTTCCCACCGTGAGGGTTTTACAGCCAAAGCATCATCTCACCTCCTCAGGCAGATATCTGCTGAGGTGAAATGTGATGACATACTGAAAGTCAAGGTAAGGGTGCAGTTGGGTTTGATGAAACCCAACCAGATCAAGGAGGTTAAAGGGATAGTTTGGGATTTCTGAAGTGGGGCTATATGAGATACTTAAGTAAAGTCTGTGTAGAAGCTGGCTGTCTGCATGCTCCCAATGTGCAGAAACAGTTGGTCTATCAGTCTAAGTGGACACTACATTTAGTATTTTCAACACTTTACCTCGCCGTCTCACAGCCTTTTCCTTTGGCACTACTTTTCTCATCCGCGGCCGGTCAGCTGTTTGGGTCAGAAAGTGCTATTAGCGGCTGCTATGCAATCCGACTGAAAATAAATTTCATGTTGGAAACACTGTCAAAACAGCATCCAGTAAGACAGATATTGCATTTTTTAGGTAGGCCTTTTTAAGGTGGCTAAAATACGTTTTGATATCAACCTCTCTATACTGAGCTGTGGGGTACACAGTTTCTGCAAACGAGTGCGCCAAGCAATTTCCCCTCAATGCACTGAGACCAAAGAAGAAGAACACCCAGAGTTCTGACTTCAGCACCTATTCTGCAATCAATACTGCCAGGATGTAGAGAGCCAAAAAAATGATGACTGCCACTGTCACTTATCCTTCACATGTAAAGCTAAGCAGTTGTTTTGTTGTTGCTGTTGTCGTTTGTTTTCTGGAGTTGAAAAGCAATGATGTTTCTGTAAGAGTTGATATTAAACTCTATTTCTAATGTCCTTAAACAACTTGTTGGTGATTACAATTTAGCTTCAGGTTTTTGACTGAAATCTTTTTTGTGGCATTTCATAATGTCCTCGTAACAAGACACAAAAGCTATTTTCAGACAATTTCCTATTTTTATCTCAAGTTAGCCATCATCCCCCATATTCCCCACACCAGTGGTCTGAAGTAAGCTTTACAGGAAACCCACAGTGACAAACAGCCCCTCACACCACTGCAGAGCTCAACATGCACACAGACTGAAGCTACCGACTAGTGGCCTGTTGAAGGTGTTGTTAAAACTGAGTTTAATTTGAGAACATGCTGAAATTTATTGGAAGAAAAAAGGTGGGATGTTACTGAGGTATCTAACTACAGGCCGAGCCAAAGCTCTGCAGCTCTGCAGAAGTATAGTTTATTTCAGAATATGAAATATGAATATATAACAAATTGTTACCTACTTTTTCAATATGTGCATATCATCTGTCACTGTCAATATTTAAAACCTGAACACATGCACATCCTGTACATGATGAGGTCTATTTTAATTAATTTTGTTTTTGTGTGTCTGTTAATTTATCTTATTAGTACTATTATTTTTGTGTTTATTCATTGAATTGTATTTACTCTTTGTTAGTATGGTTTGTTACTGTTATTTTTGTTTTGCAGTTGTTTTTCCATTGTTTAATTCGACTTTAACTTTTGTCTGGCCTTAGCTCAGCATTATTGTTTGGCTCTTATTGTTATGTTGCCTCTGCAAGAAACCCTCATTGCTTCTGCTTTGTGCTTCTCTGTGTGCATAACAGTCCTGTCTATTCTTTTCCTTTCCCTCCTTCCCTTTACATGTACATACTGGGCCAATAAACACCATTCCTCTTAAGATATTAATATTAAAAGTTTGCCCAGCCTGTTCTTATTTGAAGTGGTCAAATACCTCTGCTTTTGCGGTGCTTTTGCAGTGCTTTTGTGGTGCTTTTGGTGTGAGATCACAACGCACATGATGAATACAGAAAAAAAATCCAAAATGGAACACAAGTGACCAGACAAGAAACGGAGCAGGGAACAACATCATAAACATGGGATGAACACAAACAAACTGACAAAGAACAAGGGAGAAAGACACAGCTATATACACAAAAAAAATCACAAGAACAAGACACGGCTGGAGTAGATGGACACAGGCAGAGGCAGGGAAACAGGGATTGGCTGACAAAAAGGATGTGGCAGGAAATACACGGGTGGAGCAACATGACTAATATGGAATATTTTAGTGTATAGTGTGCAGAGAAGACTCTGGAAACACGGAAAGACTGACTGAAACAAAAAAAAGGCAGGAAGCACAACAAGACATGATACATGAGGAGACTGACTTTCAAAATAAAACAGAAAATAAACAACATACTAAAAAAGAAGAGTGAGGAGGACCCAGTTAACTGTCATGATTCTATTAAAAGTAATTAATGAAATGAAATTATATTGACAAGTTTAAGGATATGCATAAGAATATGGATTGGTGTAATAACATGGAAAGTTGTGATGTACTGTAGACATAGCATGGTATCACTTCCTAAGTAATTCCCTTGACGTGCTCGAGAAAAAAAACGCTCCATTAAAGAGGTAAGAACAGAGAACTCAACCTTGAAGAGAAAAAAAACCTGCTAAAAGATTACATACGAAACAAAGTGCCAGATATTTTGTAATAACTACAAAAACCTGAGAATTGCAAAGAACGATATGATAGGAGCAAGAAGCTTTACTTTCTGACAAAGAAAATCATGAAAACGATTCACAAAGGTTGGTGGCAACCCTGAAGTCAAGTTTTTCACAACCACAGCAAATGATTTACTTCAGAAACTTCCAGTTAACACAGTAATCTATGGGGAACATCATCTGAGAAGTACTGTATGGCAAGTCTTAAGGGATCAGGGAAGAGCAGCTCCTTCCAAATATCTCTAAGGCTGAGCCCAGTCACCCTACAGAGGAATCTAATTTCGACAGCTAATATCCCTTCTTTTGGTCACTACCCAAAGCTGATGAGCATAGGTGAGGGTTGGGATGTAGATGGACCGGTAAATTGAGAGCTCTGGCCTCTGGCTCAGCTACCTCTTTACCAGGACAGTCTGGCGCAGCGCCTGCATCACTGCAGATGCTGTGCCAACAAGCTATCTATCTCATGCTCCATATTACCCTCACTCGTGAATAGGACCCGGACATACTTAAACTCCTTTGCTTGGTACAGCTACTCTTTCCCAACCCAGAAGGGGCAATTCATTTTCCAGCAGAAAACCATAGCCTCAGATTTGGAGGTGCGGACTTTCATCCCGACCGCCTCACACTTGGCTGCAGACCACCCCAGTGCATGCCGAGGCCAACAAAACCACATCATCTGCTAAGAGCAGAGATTCTGCGGTCCCCAAACCAGACCGCGCCTTCAGATCCTGTCGATGAATGTCACAAACAGAATCAATAATAAAGGGCAACCCTGGCAGAGGGTCAACGCCCACTGAAAACGTGTTTGACTTTGTGTCGAGTATGAGGACACAGCTCTCACATTGGTTACATAAAGACCAGATGGTTTGTAGCAGAGACCCCGGTACCCCATGTTCCCGCAGTACCCTGCAATCCTCCCCATAGGACGCAATCTATGCTTTCCACAAGTCCACAAAACACATGTAGACTGGATGGGCATACTTTCACTAACCTTTCAGCAGCCCTGCAAGGGGAAAGAGCTCATCTGCTGTTTTACAACCAGGAAGGAATCTGCACTGCTCCTCCTGAATCTTAGATTCGACAGTTGGTAGGAGCCTCCTTTTCAGCACTGTGGAATACACAAGTGTATTAAATGTGCATATGGATTTCCATTGTTTTAATGTCAGGTGTATTTGCCAACGAAAGCGTTTGATACATTGACCATATGAGGTACACTCAAATATTCATTTATCTTTAGCAATTTATGACTTATGTCTGTTCAATGACTAAAATGTGAAACCCATGTCAGCCCAATTCAGGTTTATTTCTTTGCTCCCTTTATTGGGCCATCTCTTCATCAACGCAAACTCGTCTTCACTTTTTCTGCTCTCACTGTGTCAGTCTAGCCCTCTTTTAGCTTTCAAAATGGCCACTTGCCAGAGATAAATGTGTCAAGTCTTCTGTCAGAACCTCAGACAACAAGACCACTCCACAGTGTACTAACACGCCTTTGTCTTATGCCCACACAGCCTCTAATACCTTTGTGCGTACAAACACAGATGACAGCCAGCCAATCACAAACTACATTTCCTTTAATGGAAAAGTCTGCGCAGGTCATGATATCTGGCAGTGTGATCTGTTTCATCTTCTTTCAACAGCAGGTCATCATCACAAATGGAGGGGCCAAAGGTTTTTCTCATTCTCCTGGGTAAATGTTCATAATTCTTTCCTTTAGATTTTTTTTTATTGACTCTTTTTTATACTGAATTCATAGTATCATCTCAGCATTGTTGTATTGAGCAGTAACCTGCATTTAGTGTCATGTGAAACACTGTTTTTACCCATCAAATTTAAATTTCCTTTTTCGATTGTTTCAGGAGTTTTCGCTTTCAGCTATGATTCAGTTTTTGGATCAGTGTTGGAAGTGACAGTCAGATATGGAGACAGCACCACTCTCCACTGTGACTGCAAAGTATCATCTGGAGTCTACATCGTGTGGTACAGGAACTGCTCTCATGAGAACCAGCCTTCTCTAGCCATTCCGATAAAACTCCCTTGGAGCATGGTCAACACTGACGAGGATTTGAAGATTTTCCCTCGTTTTCAATTTGTGAGAAACTTTTCTTCTGAAACCTATGACCTGATGATCATGGACGTCACTGACTCTGATGAGGGTCTCTACTACTGTGGAACTGAACAGACCAAGGTGGAAAAGGAGAGACTAACATCTGTTTTTACAAGAACTATTTACAGATATGGCAGCATCACAAAAATGATCGTAGTCAGTAAGTATCGTGATCTGAATGTCTTTATGCCTAAAATACCTTTGTGCTTTCAGTGTACGTAATTTAATCTAATCTTTAATCCATTTTGTCTAAACATTTATATTCATGATCAAAAAGGCGAACCATCATGGGTCTACCATTTGAAAGTGCACATACAACATTAACTGCAGGTGAAGATTATGTTTGTTATCGACTCACAATCTGTTCTAAAATGGTGTACAACACTTTTTACAAGCAATTCTAGTAAAAAGTAAGTGTGAGTGAGTTTTTGGATGATTTTACAGGATAAACAGGGTTAAAGGCTGCAGGTAATGACGGAAGGAGCTCAAAATCCTATAAACATTATTTTAAAAGACATTATTCTAATGAAAATGGTTATTTATTTAAAGGCAACTCTGAAATGGGGTTAAAATTAACAAAAATCTGTCAACCATACTGGATCGAAACTGAGCATGGGTCTTAGCGGTCACCCAGTGACCATAAGACAATGCTGGCAGTGTGCATTTCTGCAAACCATTAATAGATTATACTTAAACATTTGATACATCTCTTATCAGTATTTCTAATGTGACATAGTATATGAGCTAACTTTGTGAAGGTGAAAGGTATGATCGATGGCATGATGCCTGCCAAGCTGCAAACTACTGTTCACAACCGCTAAACAACAGTTTTTTTGTTGCAAGACTTCGCTGTGTTTCCAGCTGCTTTTTAGCTGCTTTTTAGCCCCCCATTGAAGGAGGTTCACTGAAACTTATCGCTGATTTTGCAGTTGGGATTGCATCAAGAAAAGCATTTTGTTTGTTTGTTTGTTTGTTTTACCAACACATTGCTTCATTTCCTGCTGAGCTTGTGGCTGCGAGAGAGACACATAAGCTTTGCAGCAGGGATTGTGCCCCAAAAATCAGCTGTTTTAGCACATGTTCCCATGTGTTATTGAAACGAAAAGCTTCAAAATCCATAATAACATGCAACTGTACCTTATCCATGGTTTGCAGAAACGTACAATGCCCTTTTTTTTTCTGGCGAATGGGTTAAAAGTTCCACTGAATTTCATTCAAATCACAGCATTTATATTCTTGGGGTGCTTGGTTCCTGTGGTCGTGGAACTCCCTTCACACTCATATCCACAAACGTGTTTTTTTTTTAAATCAGAGTTGAACACAACTTTGTTTTAGATTCAGGCTCCAGTGAACCTCATGTCCATGACACTCCCCCAGACTGTGGTGTGTGTTGGACGCTGCTGTTCTCTCTGTGTCCAGCTTGTGCAGTCCTCTCCTCTCTCCTCTCCTCTCTTCTGGTTTATCACCTCTGTCACAAAAAAGGTAACTACTGTTTATCTCACTGTTTAAGCTGAAGTTGTTTCAGTATACTCCGGCCTGTTCTAATGATGTTGTTTTCATCTTTGCAGCTAAAGAACCTAAAGTCGATAAGCGAAGACCTCAAACAAGACTGAATCAGGTGGGTGTAATGGGAAAAGATAATAAATTGTGGCTTTTATTTGGTATATAATCACAGTTCTAAAACAAAAAATGCCAAATTTTAGGATGAAGATGTGTGTTATGCTGCAGTGGAAATCCATCAGGCCTCACAGAGACCAAAGAAGAAGAACACCCAGAGTTCTGACTTCAGCACCTATTCTGCCATCAATACTTCTAGGATGGAGAGAGCCAAAAAAACAAGTGAAGAAACATAATGAACTGTATAAAGATGATTCCTAAAATGACTTGTATAATTTATTCAAGGGGACTCATGTAATCATTCTGTCAATTACCTTCTACATTTAAAGCTGAGCAACAATAGTTAGCTGTGACTTATATGTCACTTTTATGCATAAAATACCTGTTTGTTTTTTTTAAAAGGTGGAAAGCAATTATGTTTTTTTTGAGTTGATACTAAACTCTATTTCTGATGTCCCTACATCACTTGTAATTAATCAAAAAAAAAAAACTCCAGATAAAAAACGTGTTTGTTGTTGAGCGCAATTCATCTTCAGGTTCGCATTTTTGATTGAAATCGATGTGTATCATTTTATAATGGTTGTGATGATTGTGTCTCTTTAACAAGACACAGATACTATTTTCAGACAATTTCCTGTTGTTATCACAAGTTAGCCATCATCCCCCATCTACCCCTCACCAGTGGCCTGAAGTAAGCTTTACAGGAAACCCACAGTGACAAACAGCCCCTCATACCACTGCAGAGCTCAACATGCAGACTAAAGTTGCAGAGTTTAATCTAAGAAAATGTTATTCTAAAAGAAAAAAGGTGGATGTCATTGTGAGAGAGTGGATGTCTAACTAAGTAAGGCCAAAGCTCTGCAGCCACCTCAACTTCCTTTAGAAATACAGCTTATTTCAGAACCTATGTCATTTCAGAGTATTAGTGACCAAATCCTAACTTTGTAAGATTAAATGAAGTCTGCTGTGGTTGCACTGTGTGTGCGTGTGTGTGTGTGTGTGTGTGTGTGTGTGTGTGTGTGTGTGTGTGTGTGTGTGTGTGTGTGCGCGCGCACACACACATGTGTGCGTGTGTGAGATTTGTTTGCAGACAAGTACAGAACATAGTTTCAAACAAATATACCATGGTCAGTGGGATCATTCTCTAGACATAATGTTTGTCTACATTCCTATGTCTGAAAAACATCTGTTGGCATTTTTGATCGATAATTGTTAAATATTGTTACATATTTATTTCTCAGTCTGAACATCATAGGGTTTTTAAGCTTTGAACTTTCACACATTTTTAACAATCCTAGCAAGGGATTTAACATAGAAACTCTCTGTAAATACAGGGACCTATGGGGAACCTCAGGTGAAAAAGTATTTCAAATCCAAAGGGATTGGGGAGGAGCTGTTCTCTTTTACCCAAAAAAACAATTAGGACATTCACTAAAATGCTCAAGGGATACAAACAAAGCCATTGGCTTGGATGATATCCCAGCTATGTAAGAGATGCTTGCCACACACATTCATATATATTTCAATGTTCTAATCAAAAGTCCCCAAAGGAAAAGGAAAGTTACTGCTTTATATTAAAAAAGGTTGAGAAAAAGGAACTACAGGTCTGTGTCTATATTAAGTTAAAATCAACTGAGACTTGCATGATTTATTTAACCAACATCATTAAATAGGAAATTGACAGTGGCTAGTATTGTGGAATAGTAATGCCCAAAGGGTAAAAAGCATTCAACACAGTGAATCATCAGATATGGATGTTTAAATTAAAGGTTTTAATAGGGAGGCCTTGAAATGGATATAACTGTATCTTTCCAAATGATAGATGTAGAAAGTCTCAAAAACCTTGCCTGTGGTGTTCCTCAGGGAAGCATAATTGGTCTGTTATTGTTTTATTGTACATAAATGACGAGGGGGTAGCATGTTATTGTCCTTTATTTTTGTATGAAGATGATGCAACTTTGTTCATAAATGAAAAGTGCTTAGAAATAGTTAGAAAATCACTTGGTAAAGAGCTCTCAAACATAAGCAGTTTCTCATATGACGACAAGTTATCCTTGCACTTATTTGTTGGACCATGTGAGCTCAGCCTCCCTCTTTCATTCCTTAATCCCCTCTTGAAAAGGTTGACATTTGCAAATAACCCTGCTTATTTCCAAGTCTTTCATAATGTGTAAAAGTAGCTGTGCTTCTTCTTCCAACCAAAAATGTGAGTTTTCCTGCATGTATTTCTACCAGAGCCTTGCAAACTTTTTGCAAGTTGGTTTTGTGTATAATGTATCCATGACAACACACAGAGCCGACTGTAAATAGACAAGAAGCCATGTGTTGCAAATTGCAATAACAACTCCAACTAAGACGCATATCCAAATTGGCTCTATGCAGTCAATGTCTATGTAATGTTATTAAAACCCCTAAAAATACCGATATATCCCACGTCCTAATTTGGAAAAAGGTCAACTTCTGAATATTTAAACGGAATATGCTGATTACATGACCCTCACCAAATTCTGAATTCTGTTGCATTTCATATTACTGGAGAATATTAGGGTACATGTAACTGTGGCCAATGACTTGCAGACATTACTTTTTGCTGTGGGCCAAGCCCCCTGGAAGTGCACCAGGCGCTGATGCAAAATTTACATTGTAGACAAAAGTGGAATTACACCATCCGGTTCAGTCACATGATACATACTGGCCCAGAAAGACTCATCCCTATTGACTTAAATCGGGAAAGAGACATCTGTAAAACAGTTAATTTTTTGTGAGTGTCAAAACACCCGCAAAACAAGTTCTATCACTACCTAGATTTAAACTATCCAGTTTGATAACATTTGGAAAGTCTAAAAGAGAAGCGAGAATACATTTTTTAGACCATCATTCAAACTAGTGAGGTGCTGATCCGGAAGTCGGTCACTCAGCCAGCGGATGTTACCCGCTGAGGCACACTCTGCCGCACTCAGCTGCTGTGAGTCTCGAGGTACGCATGCTCTATGGGCCAGTAGATCCGGGTATTTTACATGATTGTAAATCCAGAAAAATAGCTTTTTCTGCTTCATGCACCAATGGGCAGCTCTCATAGGAATAAATGACGCACCGACCCCATGACTGTATGCAGACATCCCTATAATGCATTCATGCATCTCACAGTCTGTGACAGCTTAGTGTCTAGTTCTCTTTTATCTTTCAAAATGGCGACTTGCCAGTGGTATTTGTACACTGTACAAACACGCCTTAGTCTTATGCCCACACAGCCTCTAACACCTTTGTGCATACAAACACAGAAGACAACCCACCAACCACAAAGTACATTTCCTTTAATGGAGAAGTCTGCACAGGTCATGATATCTGGGAGTGAGATCTGTTTAATTGTCTTTCAGCAGCAGGTCATCATCACACATGGAGGGGCCAAAGGTTTTTCTCATCATTCTCCTAGGTAAATTTTCTTATTCTTTTCTATTGAGCACTGAGATGTTTTACTGACTCTTTTTTTATACTGAATTCATAATACCATCTCAGCATTGTTGTATTGAGCAGCAACCTGCATTTAGTGTAATGTGAAACGCTGTTTCACCCATCAAATTTAAATTTCCTTTTTCGATTGTTTCAGGAGTTTTCGCTTTCAGCTATGATTCAGTTTTTGGATCAGTGTTGGAAGTGACAGTCAGATATGGAGACAGCACCACTCTCCACTGTGACTGCAAAGTATCATCTGGAGTCTACATCGTGTGGTACAGGAACTGCTCTCATGAGAACCAGCCTTCTCTAGCCATTCCGATAAAACTCCCTTGGAGCATGGTCAACACTGACGAGGATTTGAAGATTTTCCCTCGTTTTCAATTTGTGAGAAACTTTTCTTCTGAAACCTATGACCTGATGATCATGGACGTCACTGACTCTGATGAGGGTCTCTACTACTGTGGAACTGAACAGACCAAGGTGGAAAAGGAGAGACTAACATCTGTTTTTACAAGAACTATTTACAGATATGGCAGCATCACAAAAATGATCGTAGTCAGTAAGTATCGTGATCTGAATGTCTTTATGCCTAAAATACCTTTGTGCTTTCAGTAAATGTAATTTATTGCCTAAATTATATTAATTCAGTAGGAAAATCTACCATGATATTCCACACTAATAACAATAACCATAAAGGTGACCCTTAGTGAGGTCTACCATACTACAGTGCACATGCAACATTTACTGAAGGTGAAGATTATGTACTTCTTTAACTCACAATCTGTTTTGAAATGGTGTAAAGCACTTTTTACAAGTAATTCTGCCCACATCTGGGACTGCATCTTAAGTGTTAAAAGTCATCCATTAATTTGAACCCTCATACATTTTTATGCCAAGTGAGTTTTTGGATGATTTTACAGCATCAAACAGGGTTCAAGGCTGCTGTAAATGATGGCAGGAGCTCGAAATCCTATAAACCAAAGATATTATTTTAATAAAAATGGATATTTATTAACTAAGCAACTCTGAAAAGGTGCCAAAGTTAACACAAATCAGGCGGGGTCGACACTGATCATGAGGTTTGGCTGATCAAATAGTAAAGTCCGTGTTAACTTCCCAGCCCAGTCACCATGAGGAAAATGTTAGCATTGTGCATTTCTGCAAACCACTACTTCATTATATTTACACACTTGATATGTCTCCGGTCAATATTTCTAAATTGGCATGGTATATGAGCTGACTTTGTTATATGGAGGAGGAAGGTACAATCAATGGTGTGATGCCTGCCAAGCTGCTAACCACTGTTCACAATCACTAAACAACAAAAGTGGTTGTTTTTCAAAGAGGAAATTCTGTGTTTCCAGCTGCTATTTAGCCCCCAAATGGAGGTGTTTTTCTGCGATACATCACTGATTTTCCAGTGGAAATAGTGCCAAGTAAAGAAGTGTCTTTTTTTTAACCAAGACATTGCTGCATTTTCTGATGGGACTATGGCCCCAGAGACACATATTCCCAAAGTGTTATTGAAATGAAAAGTTTCATTGCATCTAAGACATAATAACGTGCAAATGTAACTTATCCATGGTTTGCAAAAACATACAATGCCAACACTTTTTTTATGGGAAAAAGGGTAAAAAAAAAATCTTCCAATGAATGAATTTAATTCTAATCACAAAGTTTATATTCTTATGTTCTTGGTCCCTGGCGTTATGGAACTCGATGTCTGGTCAAGTTCCATGACGTTTTGGTGACATCACAGTTTAATTCAACTTAATCTTTCATTCAGACTCCAGTGAGTTTCCATACCATGAGCTGCCACCAGAGAGTGGTGTGTGCTGCACACTGCTGTTCTCTCTGTGTCCAGCTTTTGCACTTCTCTCCTCTCTGCTGGTTTTTGACCATGGACAGAAAAAAGGTAACTTTATCTCACTGTTTAAGTTATGCTTAATAATTTTAGAAATACCCTTAATTATTAATCTACAAACTAATTTAAAGAAACCAATGTGCAGATAATCCTGTTTTTTTCCATATATCATGAGTTGGATGTGCCTTGCTGTGGTGATGCTGTGATGATTTCTACAGCTTCAGAACCTTAAGTTGCAGAATGAGCTCATATATTAATGGAAAATAAAGTTTTACAAAGTCTTTAGCAACCGCTTATACTATTCAGGTTTTTTTGGGGGGGGCAGGAGCAGATCACAGCTGATAGTGGGAGAGAGGCAGGGCACATCTTCAACAGGTTACCAGACTATCACAGGGATGACTCATAGAGACAGACAACCATCATGCTCTTATACACACCCACAGGGGTCATTTCAGACAGCCCCTCCAGGATTTAGGGATGTTGTGATCGCAACAGTTAACACAAATTCAGACATTCTCCAGCAATTTGGCGTGACCTTGCAATTTTGTCCAATCTATATAAGTGACCACCCTGCCACACTTCATGGAATGGCAGTAAAAGTTTACTGTCTGCACTGACCTGAGTACCCTAATATCAAACTTGTTTCCATCTATTCCACTTCATTTCAAATAAATAGTAGTCTTTTCAAAAGACTGGCATGGGTAATTTTGTGAAGGTGCTGCTGTGTGCAGTCATGTGCTCCTATATCATGATGCTGTATTCTTTTACACAGATGATGAATCTCAAGTTCAACAGGAAAGAGCTGACACCAGAGGCAGAGTAAGACACAATCATGTCAGGACTTTTTTACTCTTCATATCTCTTCATCTGCATTATAATGATTTTAATGATTCTTTGAGTCAAATGTCACTTTGTCTCCCAGGATGAAGATGTGTTTTTAACACGGGTCCTTTACTTGGCTCAGGAGGGATAAATGCACCAGAGGGCAGTGTTGTGCATGAACGTGCTAAAAGAGTGGTGAAATGCTGAAAAATATGCATGCACGCAGACACAACACAACACGACACGACACCAGCTGTTCTAATATAATTCAGACAACACATCAACCAGTACTGCTGAAGACAGTTCACAGGGATATTGGAAGGACTAAAAAAAACAAGTAAGTACAGATTCACATAGAAAAATATCCCAAGTTTACAGGCAAACTGTGCCAGGTCTGAAAAACATGTATGAACATCATGCATATGAACAACACATTTGTAAGGCATATCGAGTTGAAGCATCTAAGATGCCTTGCAAGTAAATGATGATCACAAGAAATCATTACCAAAGGGTAAGATTATGATTCAACAGCTGCAAAGTTCCTCCAGCGAGGTCAAACTCCTGGGTCTTTTTTCCCGCCATTATTACTTTTTTCATAACACATCTTTCCACTATAGGGACAGTAATGATGCCAGTAATGGAACATTGGCAGAATATGAGTTTTATATTTAATGTTTTTAACTTACAGTGCAGTATAATTTTACTGAACCTCTTTTTTCGCTTTCTGCACTTACGCTACATTTTTTAAGTGGTAAAACATGTACTCACATTGTTGTTTTTTCTTGGTGTTTTGGGGAATTTTTTTGCCTTTTCATGGAAGTCTCTGTCTGTCATTCTTTTGTAGTATAGCTACAGTAATTCACATAGTTTTGGAAGTGGACAATCGCAATGATTGGGGGATGAGTAGAGGAGGTTCTACTTAAAAGGAATAGCTTGGATCAGCTCATTAAAAGAATGAATGAACATAAACTTGTTCACTTTTTGGGGACTATATGCAAATGTACTGTATCATAAATAATGCCTTTCTTTCCTCCAATATTTTCATTTTTTTAATCATGATTTAAATATGTTTTTAACTATTTGTGAAACAATTTGGAAGCTGGAAAAGAGCTCTATAAATAAAGCTATATTTTAATCATGATTGTTATCGTGTGTCCATTCCTGATTTCAAACAATTTGCTTGTTTCAATTTCAAGTCCCCCTTCAGCCTATATATCCTTTATTGGAAGCATTTGTGCAGTGCACATATCAATTATATCAAAGTCAATTATTTTATAAAATAATAGTCAAAAGGTAATTGTGTTTTATGCAAATATCACACAAAACTTTCAACTGCTAAAAATATTTCTTGGTTTATGTATTATTTATGATCTGGATGATCCTGTTACCCAATTTTCTATAAGCTGCAGCAAAATAAAGAGTTGACAACTAAGACAACCTCCACCATCATGCACTGTAGCCCATTTGATCAGTAAGATTCACAGGAAACACAAACTGACAAACAGCCCTGCACACGACCACAGAGCTCAACATGCAGATAGACTGAAGATGTGGACCAGTAGCCAAACTTACTGCTGTTGTTATTTAGACAACAGCACATGCAGAGTAATATACACATTCATTTGGAGTCACTTTTTACATTAAAGTTGTAGGCCATTAAACCAAAACAATGAGCTGAGAGATTCTATGAGCTGATGATGATTGCAAACC
>NW_024625370.1:0-1029 GCF_008729295.1 Plectropomus leopardus
TTGTTTTCTATTTTTTTCCTCATAATTCAGTTTTTTCATTGTTTGTGGGAGTTTATTTAAAAGATTTTAATACATTTGGTACTTTTACTTTTAATACATTTTGCTGATTACACCTACTATGTAGATATAAATTGCTCATTCTAAGGCATCAAAAACGCAACAGTTCTTATTTTCAGGCAACTGAAAGAGAAAAAAACATTTGTAGTCCTGCGATCAGCTGGTTAACATTCCCATCCACACACCACTGAGGCCTGTGGATAAACAGTGAGGCGCTCTGGTGTATTTCGGGCGATGCCTTCAAAGTCAAACATGGTTAATGCTGAATGATGGCGTGTCCTCTGCAGCTGAGTGCACACCGACTTCTTGTGACAAGCAGCAGCTCACCGACGAGACACAGAGGAATCCTTACATGTGCGCTGAAGCACGACAGACATTTGTTTTTTTTTTTAAATTCAGCTTGTCCGAAGCCACTCGGTACATAATGCTCGCTTATGACACCTATTCAGATGTTACGCCTACGAGCCCGATTTCCTGCTGGAGCCCGGATCATCTGAGACGACTGGGTTATTATGTCACACGGTGAGAAACGCATAATATCAGCGTGCAGCGCTCTGGAGAAAAACTGACACGTGATGGTTGACAGCTTAAACCGGGCAATAAAATATTAAAATTGAAAGTAATTATATGGAAATGACATTAATATTGAACCAAAGTTGGGGGGGGGGGGCAAACTTTGCATATTGCACATGATTCCAGTCACTCTGTTATGAAAACAAAATTAAAATCTGTCCTGCTTCTATGCTGCATGGACATCAATGCACGATCTATTTGTGTACAGGGCTGAGCCTTGAAATAGCACCACAATATTTCTAGGCTATATCACAATACACTATATATTTTCAACAGTAAAAATATACTACTACTGTTATAATAAAGTTTAATAAATTAATTTAATTTCTTGATTTATGTTCTGCACCTACAATCTGATGTCCAAAAAATGGAAAAAAGTATTTTTCTATTTTTTTAAAT
>NW_024625371.1:0-1355 GCF_008729295.1 Plectropomus leopardus
GTGTGTGTGTGTGTGTGTGTACTATCTGAATTACTTATAGTACACCACAACGGACCGAAATCTAAACTTTTTGTATTAAAAACTTATGAATTGACTTTGAGCTTTCTGTATACTTGCACTCAGTCAGTCCCTTGCATTTTATAAGCAACTTTAAGATTTTTAATTACATACAATTCACTTTAGGTAAAATTATTGTCTGTTGATAATATAAGTAAAGAACAGTGTGCAAATTTTATAGTTCCTTCAGTCTTGTAAGTTTTTGATCTAATGATATTTCCGTATCAACAGGGCAACTGCATCTGCTGATGAAGATCATGTGATTCAACCGAAAGCTCCAGAACGGCTACAGAATGGACCTCACTGTTTTGCCAAGGTAAAGGACGAACTTCTTTTAATCTTTATAGTTTATTTCAGCACACTGAATGTTTTTATTTTATTTATTATTTAACCGAGAATAGTCCCATTGAAATTCAAAATATCTTTCTCGAGGGACTCACAGTCAAGACAGCAGCATAAAGAATTTAAAATTAAAGAACAAACTAAGAGCACAACAGCTAAAAGTTAAAAAAAAAAAAAAAAAAGCAGCATTAAAATGTGAAAACTGGTCAAACATCATAGTTGATACGTCGCTTAAATGCCCAAATAGTATATGTATATCATATTCTTTTAACATTAATGTAATTTATGGTTTAAAAAAGAGGTGGAGGTGCCCAAATTCTCCCCTTTGGGGGCGGCCCTGATGTTAATGAACTGCTGTTACACTTAGATATAATAACGACCTCTTCCTTGAGGTTAATTTCATCTTTCTGCTAAATGGGTGTGTGACACTCTGGCTGGCTGCCGTGATGCGAACCTCCCTTGTGCAAGAAAAAGAAAAAGACACAAGCTCATATTTCTCTCCCAGCTCTCTCTCTCTCTCTCGTCTCAGCTCCGGCTCAATTACATCATCACACCTTTAGTGCAGGAAACTCCCGAGCCGGCCCACGCGCTCTGCACTCTGCCAACCTTTCTTTCTTTCTCCTTCTTCATCTCTCTTTATTCATTGTTAAGCCTACAAGCCAATGGATAAATGAAATAGGAAAGAAGCTTGTGGTTTCTTTAAATACACACACGCGTGCACACACATGCACACACACATACACACACTCCCTTTAGTTAAAGTGTTTTCCTTATTTTTGTGGACGCCGCTATGTATGAATCACCCCACATGATGAGAATACAGATGAAATGCGAGGGCACGTGAGCGTGCGTCTTCATTGACGCCCTCTCAATGTCCAACTTCATTCATCTTTCCAGCAAAGCATCATGGGTAGTTGAGAGCTGTTACATCATCTTGCTGTATTGGTATGCTTTGT
>NW_024625372.1:0-2326 GCF_008729295.1 Plectropomus leopardus
CGATGACATTTTCATTCGTAAATCTGCAGCTCAGTTGCTCAGAGACGGACGACGGATGGATTTACCACAATGCAGTTTATTTTTTTGATATTATATTATTTTTAAGAAGGTTTCTTTTCTTCTTTTTTAAATCAAACAATACCAAGATATTTGAATACATACATAGAACTGCTGTGATATTTTTCATGCCTGTTTTGTTTTTTTTATCCTGCTACACTTTGACATTTTTCGTTACTTTATTCTATCATATGACATTTTTAACAACTTTTTTTCGGGGGTTCATGGGACGTTATTACTTTTTTTTCCCATTTTTTTGTGATTTTTTTTATCATACTGTACTATGATTATTTTATGTTTTAAATTAACTCAGTGTTGTGTTAAAAAAATCTTTTTGTTTTTCTGGTCAAACGTGTTTGTTTTTTTGTCATACTGTACTATGATAAATACTTTTGATCCTTTTCATCACACTATACTACAGTATTTTTAATGACTTTCTTTCGTCATACTATACTATGACTTCGGTGACATTTTTCATACGTTTTTTCTATCATACTATGACATTTTTACTTTTTTTATATGATATTTTTTCTGGTCAAACTTTCTTTTTTTCCTTTTTTATTTTTCATACTGTACTAATATATTTTAAGACGTTTGTGGTCATAGTAAACTATTATTTTTTATGACTTTTTTTGATATATGCTGTGAAATCTTTCACATATAATTAAACTGACTGATGTGTATTTTTGTAACAAGTTTTTTCTCTTTAATTTGATCGTGTTAATGATTTTAAAGTGACAGGTTTAGGAATGTGATGCTAAATTTGTGCGTTTTTAATGTAACAGCTGGTGATTTTTCCAGCGGGATGTTTTGATGGACACCGCTGACCGATGGAGCCTCTGAAACCGAACTTCTGTTTTAACACCATGTGGCCAAAAGTAAGTGGACAGCCCTGTGCCGTTATCTTTAGTGGGAGGGATTTGTGCTTTTCTGTTTCTTCCCTCTGATTTATTTTCTGTTTTTTTGTGAATATAAATAACGAATGAAGACGAGCTGGAAATACGTTCTAATCCCTGGGTAGTGTCTGCAGGTGTTCCTTCAAGCCTTCGCCAACACGGTAAGGCCGCTTGCGTGTGTCGAAACAAATGGAGCGGCTCACCTCCTTCTCGGTCAGGTTGACTTTGCCTCTGTAGCCGCTGCTCACACACAGTTTGGCGATCCCCAAATTGGTCCTCAAACAAGGCTGAAACCACGGAGGCCGATTATCGATGTCCTTCACCTGCACCGTGATGGTGGCCACGGACGTGAAGAAGGGCTCGTTGGAGGTCGAACCTTCGAGCGTGTCCTTGAACATGTGACGCGTATTCAAAGGTCAAAGGTCAAACAGAGGCAGCGACACCTGGATGTTGTTTTTGATAAATCGTGATTTTACCTGCACGTGTAAAACCAGCGAGATCTTCTGAACGACGTCGTAGTCCAGGACGCTTTTCACAACTATCTTTGGAGTGTTGACGTTCTCCAGGCGGAAATATTTATCCTGTTTTATCAGACAGAAAGACAAGTTATCGAAATTATATCAATAATAACGTACAAAATTTATATTAAACAAAGTTACAAAGAGCTTCACATGGAAAAAGTGACCAAAAAGCCTTTTTAAATTTTTTTTTAAATGACCCAAAGTTTGTTTATTTTTTGTTTCAAAAAACAACAAAAACAACAGTAAAATAAATACAAACAGACATTTAAAGTCGTATAACCTAAAGCCGAAATAAAACACGTGTTTCTCTTTCTCTTCTTCTCTTTAAAATAACTCACGACACAAATCTGTTCTCACCGTTGCAGGCTCCAAGCGATAAAACAGCGGCTCCGAATCAACGTCTGACGCTTCGATCAGTCCCACGCTGGAGTTGACCGGCGTGAGCTGCAGGAGACAAAACTCAGAGTCAACACGTTGTGTTAAAATCTGCGACACACACAGGTGCGACTGCAGGGACCCTCACCTCATTCACGTCCAGCACGAAGTGGCTCTGTGCAAAGTTTGGAGGGTTATCGTTCACGTTTTCGACCAAAACCTCAACAGACTCGTTCACCTGGAAGCGAAGCAGCGACTCAAATCAGCTCAGAAACAAACACAGAGAGTCGACTCTTTTTCTCATTGTTGTGCAACGAAGAGTTAATTTTACTCACAGATCTGGAGCCTTCTCGGCTGCACTGCACCCACACGGTCAGAGCGGCACTCTGCAACGACTGACACGGCACACCTTTTACTCTCGTTAAAACACCTTTTACTCTCGTTAACACACCTTTTACTCTCGTTAACACACATTTT
>NW_024625373.1:0-3561 GCF_008729295.1 Plectropomus leopardus
GCATATGATTAGAGAATTAAAAGACAGTCAGTTATAAACAAAATATGTCAGTGAAGGTAAAACACACAGAGACCACTATGAGTGGTAGAAATGGGAGAGATGATGTGAAATAGCAAGAGTGACATTCATTTATTGACATTAATTAAATACACACTAAATTAATGTCAGCTGTTGTTTAAAAATCTTTACTGATCCCACATCTCTTGTTGCTTTTGGAAAGTTATTCCATAATTTTGAAGCATGTGTGCAGAGCATTGGTGTTAGGGATGTCAGTTTCAGTTTTGATAGGCTGATAATGAATAACAAAGTCATTAATCTTCAAAAAAAAAAAAAAGGGTGGGCTCAAACTTTCCAAAGCCACTTTTTTGGGTTGGGACGGGGTTATTAGCTGTAATTGCCAAAAAAGCAACACTGCTAGCTGGTTAGCTCTTGTCAGACCCGGCTGGTGTGCAGTGCGGTAAACTAAGAGTTGCAAAATTAAACAATAGACTCACATGTGTAATTGGTTGTAAATATTCTTGGCGATTGACTGTTGACATCCCGAAGTAGCATGTATTTAAAAATCCAATAAAAGATCTTAGAGTGTGTGAGAGACTGTTGAAGGACAGAGTGGAGTGTAGCTAAAACCAGGGCAATATGCTCAAAAGCAAAACTCTGAGTGAGTTAAATTTCTTCTTTTTCTGTTTCTGTTTCGGAAGGCTAGTAAAAAGAGTATTGCTATAATCCTATCTATTTGATATAAAAGCATGAACACATTTTTCGGCATTTTTACAGGATAGCAATGGCCGTACATTGGCAATGTTCCTTCAGTGATAAATAGCTGTACTATAATAACTGTCCGGACCAAACACGTTTGATCTCACACGTGTGCAGTCATGCATTTGTACCATTGTGACTTATAACTGACACCTTTAAGACCTGGCACAAGCTTTGCAGTGAACCTCAAAGAAGAGTTTTTATACTCTTTAAACCATAAGATGAACGTATTGTGCTTTTGCATGACCTACATTTGAGTGTTCGGAGCTAACAAGTGATTTATAGATTAACTCTTTAAGACCCGAGCAAATTGTCCTGATGTCTTTTAAGAACACAAAAAGAATGCAATGAACAATTTTGCAAGAAATGACCCAAAAAATAGCAAGAAATTAGAAAAAGTTACAAGAACCTTACCTGAAAACTGGCAAACACAAGTAAAAAAAATCTAAAAAAGTGCTAAAATAATATAGAAATATATTTCTGTTGCATAATGTTGAATATATACTTATAATAAATATATATGCAGCAACAATTTTCTCTGTTTATTTTTTATTACATTTTTCTAATATTTTTGTAACTTTGACTTGTTTCTTGCCATTTTTTTAAAATATATTTCTTGCCAAGTTGCACATTGCCTTTTTCATGTTTTAAGTGGGTTAAAAATAGATCTTTTAGCTTATGGTGACTGTGTTATATAGATTACATTTTGTTTTGTTTCTTTACCTAAATATCCACAGTGTTCTGTGTTTATGCACCGCAGAGAGAATCAGATCTAAATGTGCATGACACTATGTAATCTTTTTCACATGTAGAACATTTGGCATGCAGTCATCTCAATGCATATTCCTACCTTTCAACTCACATAACCCCCACCCATGATCCTTTTTATCAAAGCCACACATCATGATCTAAGCTTTCGCAGATTTCTGCCTCATGAATCTTAACCATGTGGTGCCATCAGATGTAGCGTTGCATGCTCACTCCTGCTGAAAGTTTAATTTGATTAATGATAGAAGGCACATGTAAGTGGCTTTAGGAGAAATATCCTTTATCTAAATCAGCTTCCCAGCAATGAAATCTATAATAATATTTTTGAATTTATGAAGTCGTAATGGTGCAGTGATGGAGAGATGTCTTTTCTGGTATTCAAGAGCAGAATGAATTCTCATATAAATGGTGCTTCAAATGACTCTGGCCCGCTGAGGATAAAAATGAGATCCAGACTGCAGAGCCTTTTTACCTGTGTCCATGGACACCAGTGCAGAAAGATTCAAATGTAAGGTTTTGAAATCAGATGTAAAACGTTAGCTGAACCACAGGTGGGCACATTTGAAGAATGCATGTAAAAGAAATCTGTGGAATAATAGACTGAAAGAAGGCTTATTACGTTTTTCTATTGTTTTTGAATATGTGGAGGCTTGTTTCTGTAATCACATCGACTGAACCAAGATTATTTTATTTAACTAAAACTAAGCTAAAAACTAAAACTACCTGTGAAAAAACATTTTAGTTAACTGAAATAAAATGAAAGTAAAAACTAGACTTTCAACAATAAGAGAAAACTAACCAAAATGATATGGTATACTTACAAAATGTACTGAAATAAAATAAAAAATATACATCAAATGTCTTTAGTTTTAGTGTCGGTCACTTTGGTCAAATTTGCTGAAGACCTGAAACACGCTGGGCTTTTATTAATGTGCTAACTGGCTAACTAATGTCTTAAATCTGTCCTGTTGGTCCCCCAGTTTCCCTCTTTAAATGACGAATAAAGACCACTGTCGCCTGCTGGTACGTGCCAGTTAACTGCTGGCTGTAGTCTTTGCGATGTGTTCAAGTGCAGCTTTTTAGGTGTGACACAGGTGACATGAGGTCTTTGTCACCACTAGTTCTTTGATGCGTGTTTGGTTTTCTGGGCCTAAACTCGAGCGCACGGAAGAAAACAAATTGTCCATTGTGCTACTCGTCATGACGACCTTTGATGTAAGACCACCGAGAGAAAAACATGTATTTTTCTTGTTTTCTCTAAAGCTAACATGTTCTGCTTTTTAACTGCTGGGTAGAGCATCGGTATTTTTACTGGATGAAATTTCAGCTTCCACTCAAAGCCTCGTCTCATACATACCATGTGTGCCTGACTCCGTCCACGTTAAGGATGAGTTATCAGGTTTACCTCAAAACAATATAACGGTGCCACATGAGTAGCCCGGCTCCATATGATAGTGATAATAGGCCATTGTTTTAAAACTGAAGCAGCGGTAAACATGTCACAGTCGATAAAAGAGAACCCGCTGTAAACTGAGCTTTCCCATCCCACTTTGGTCGCACATCTCGGTAAACTGTGTACTCCCGTGAGTCGGATCTCTGCGTTTCTTGGATCTCACGTCACACATGCGATGCTGGGAAAAGCATGAAGCAACAGAACTCTTTCATGCTAATTTCTCCTTGTAAATCTAATAAGGATCCTTTAACCTTGTCATTCTTATCAGTGAGATTTGGTTTCTCTCCTGCTCTGCTGTATGTTTCTTGTTAATTTATTGGAGCTTTTTTAAGGAAATGGTTGCTTTGCTGACCCCTACACACAGAGCCTGTATCTTTTACTGCTAATATGATTTATGAAGAGACTGCTTTTTTTGAGTATTTTTTTCTCTGTGTCCTTCATGGCCGCCTTTTGTTGAGCCAGACGTGTTATGCAGCCATCGCACAGCTTGTCCGATGTCTGGCTCTGTGATACAAAGCAGAGGTCTGGTTTCACAGCAGGCCCGGCTGATTGTCCAACTGACTAGAGCCTGGGTGGGAGACATT
>NW_024625374.1:0-1911 GCF_008729295.1 Plectropomus leopardus
AATAATTACAACAGCAACAACAACAATGATAATACTACTAATAATAAGTAACTTAAGTAAGTAACTTGATGTGACAGAGATATATGGTCACTTCTTTATTTCTATTTTTTGGGTCATTTTCTTGGAGTTTTTTGGTCTAGTAGGAAGTTAAGTTGCACAAATCTGTGTCATTGTGTGCCTACATTTATATGCATTCCTGTACCTCTTCACGTGCGTCCTGTCGTGTCCTGACTCCTCGCGTTCCTGCTCTTATCGCTCGTGCCAAATATTGACAAGTTCATCAATACACGACCCACATGGTGCGGGACCCTCACGCTAAAACTCAGCCTGAAACGTTATTGAATTCATCCCCCAAAACAGCTCGATACATTTTCTCCTCGTGTCACTCGAAAGTTGAGTTGACAGAAACGGTGCCAGGATGGATGCAGGTCAGATGTGAGTGTGCGTGCGTGCATGTGCGTGCGTATGTGCACGAGCACTGCAGTACTTTACAGTATGCGGTCCTGCCGCATGTGTGCATGTGTGCATTGAGATCGGCTGTTACTTTCAGCCTGTGTCAATAAAACTGTCACCTCCAGGCTGTTGCCATGGAGATTAAGAAAGGAGGGAGGCAGAGAGGGAGAGATGTGGACACACATGGCTGGATGGAGGGAGAGACAAAGAGAGAGAGAGAGAGAGCTTAATTGAGGCAAGAAGAAAGATGACGTCGTTGTTTGATGATAAAATATGAGTGTGGCGTTCTGGAAGGACAATTAGCTGAATCACGGCGGGCGTCTGACTCATACGTACAGTAGTTTTACTTCAAAAGTTTGTAGGTTTGTGAATGTTTTACAGTTTTTTCATGTGCAGCCAGCAGAAGAAAAATCCTGTCTGTCTTAATCAGATCTGAGTGTTGAAGCTTAAATGCCACACACGAGGCACCAGGTGGGATTTGTGTGTCCGGACAGCTTGATCACATCCTGTCATCATGACAGTGGTTGCCATAGTAACGGAGCATCTGTTCAGTAAATGTGGCTGCTGCAACAGGCTGCTGACAGAAGTTTGTCTGGAGCTTATATTACAGGCTGTATGAAACATTCTCAGCTGGTGTTCTTAGATTTGTCTTCTTCTTTTATTCTCTCTCTCTTCTTTAACCCTTTGAAACTCCAGATAGCTGGTCTGATTTTTTTTTTCAAAAACACATAAATAGGGCAATCAGCAACTTAACAAGAAATTACCAAAAAAAAAGCAAAAAATGAGTAAAACAAAGTTATAAGAAAATTACCTGAAAATTAGCAAAGAGATTCGGAGAAAAAATAGTCAAACAGTCACAAACAAGGATGGCCTGGGAAAATAAAATAAATTGTATAATAATATAGTATGTATGTTCCCACTGTTATATAATTTTATATGTAGTATTGTAATAATTCTGAATGTAGTTTTCTGGACATTTTCCCTAGTTTTTTCTGGGTTTCAAAGGATTTAACAACAAGGGACATTAAAACTTTGGAGCATTGATATATTAAAATGCTTGAAATCAAATCAAAGAAATCAGATTGAGCCAACCAATGACAATAATGAAAACTTTTTTTTTTTATTAAAGGGGATTTAAATTTTTAATCAGCCGTTTGTCACCAAAAGTCGGCACTATTCTGTTGCACTCTCCAGATGTTGACTAAGATTCTCAGCAATAAAGTTTTAACATAAATGTTTAAGTGTCACTAAAAAGCAGCTGTATGGGTGTTTGACCCACAAACTCCTGTTATTGATCCCTATCTGAGTCATTTTGGGTGCCGTCACCGACCGATCATTTCTACTGAGTCACTGTGACTTGACAAAAAACCAGAGACAGATACGGAGAGGGACACAGTCGGTGATGGAGACAGAGAGAAAAGGGGAAGGTTAACTTCAGGGCGGATATAGCAGGAGCTC
>NW_024625375.1:0-4357 GCF_008729295.1 Plectropomus leopardus
AAAAAAAACTAAAAGCAGAAAAATGTGTTGCTTCAATAACTTAGCTACTGTGTGTGCCATTAAAATGCTTTTTTTTTTTTAACTGTTTAAAGCATGATAAGCCTTTAATAAAGGAGGTTCAAACGTGCGTGGAAACAAACAAGTGGGGGCAGGTGTGTGTGTGTGTGTGTGTGTGTGTTAATGTCAAATAAAAAAAAAAATTCTTGTGTCATAATAATGCGTCTTTGTTTGCTTCCTACCCTGAAACTGAGATGACGGTGAGGTCCTGGTGTGCAGCCCGGGCCATGGAGCATCCTTTGGACCGCGTGTGGTGCATCTGAGCCCGCAGAGACGGACAGTCGATGGAGATCTCCCCGACGGAGATGACCTGCTCCCGGTACAGCGCGACCAGGGTGTTAAATTCCTGCACTGTCTGGAGAAAAAAAACAAACCACCGACTGTTAGTTAAGGTCGAGAAAAGCAACCTCAAATCTCAAATAAAAAATATAGCAATAAAAATTGTTTGTTTTTTGTCCATTTTGCGCAACTGCTGCTGCACCTGCACATGATAACATCGGCTCTATTTGGTAAATAGAAGCTGTCCTTTGGTGCAGAGCTAAACACGGAGCTCTTACTAATGATTAACAGCGATGACTTATCTCGGCACTCACCATCCTGCTGCCGTCCACGGCCCCCTCCGTGCTCTCTCTGCGCTCCAGCTCCGTCTGCGCCACTTTGCTGACGGGAAAAATGCTCCCTGCAGACCTTGGGCGCTTCTTCCGCCCGTACGGTGCAGAACACATGCATGCACACCCACCACCGGAGCCAAGACAGACGGACACAGATGTCCTCCTGTTTCCTGATCAGCAGCTGTGTCCTCTAAAAAGCAGGAAAAAATGACCCGCTCGGAAGGTTTTTTGGTTTAACGCGTAAAGCCCCCCGCTGGTGTGTGCGTCGTTATTCCCGGAGCAGGAGCGTGTCGCGGGCCGGTCGGACCCCCAGCAGCTCGCTGTGCATCTCAGCCGAGAGGAGAGTCACCTTCAGCCCCTCCTGAAGGCCGAGAGGGAGGCTCCTCCGTCTTCCGCCGCGCGCTCACGTGTGAGGAGGATTCAGCACGAGCCAACAGCGAAACAAGTCGTCACCTCCTCGACTGACAATTAACTGTTTAGGAGCATCAGAGGGACAGAAAAATCAACAACTGTGGTTTCTTGTGTGTGACATTAAGGAACACTCCGGTGTTTTTAACCTGGACTCTATTGGTTTTTTATTTGTATTTTAATTAGATGCACAAATACCATATAGACAGTGTTACAATAAAAAAACTTTATTTTTTAACCTGGACTCTATAGTATTTTCCTTTTGTTAATGAGATGCTAAAATATAGGCTGTAAAATCAGCTGTTTAATATATTAAATGTCCAGTTGTGATAAAGTTAAATTAAAGGAGAACTGTCTTTTTTAACCTGAACCATATTTTCCGGCGTTTTTGTGTTTTAGTGACTTGTGGGAACAACAATTATTGATTTTTTAAAATTTTATTAAATTATTTTTTAGCAAAAATACTGCAGCCACAACATTGACAGGTTATATTCAGTCCATTATTTGCGCGTGTTTGAAGAAAAATATCTGGCTGTTAAGGCGAGTCGCTAGCTTTATCTGTCAAACAGAAGCCCACTTTTACACTGCATGTTCAAGGTGGGAATGTCATGCTGTTATTCCACCTTTTTTACTTTCACATTACTGGTTAAAACTAAAGAGAACCAATGAAAACTGGTCAAGAAAGCAGTGAAAAAAACAGACTTCATCAATCTGTAAAAGTTTCTATTTAGAGACATTTTTATTCATGAATAATTTCCACAAACTCATCCATGTGGCCTGACCTGTTATTATTTTTTGTACTGACAAATAAAACTTGAAATGATTACAGCAAAACAAAAAAAAGATACAATATGTAACCATTTTTTTTCCTTACAACAATACATTTATATTAGATTTACTTGGCTAAAGCCCTTTAGGCCATTTTTTTAAATAAAAGAAAAAGATGCTGTGAATTTATTCTTCAATTCTTCTTAAGATCACAATGACCCTGCTGAAAAAAATGCAGATGTGTAGTTACACAACATGAATGCCATTTTTTGCCATTTTTGTTTTCAATTTTGCTAGCATTTTGAGAGAGAGACACTATTCGTGTTCACTAAAACGTAATAATAAATTTATGGTTTTCTGGCTTCCTGTAAATACAGTGTATTTTGACAAACACCTAAAAATTAAAGCTACTTGATTCCAGCTTCATATTGTTATAGACGGAAGGCACAGACTAAACAAAGGCACCGTACTGATAATAGTTTTGAAATTTTAGCCCATTTTTGTTTCTCATTCTCTGTCTGTTCTTTCTGCTCCTGTCAGAATCAGTCATTTATTAATAACTGCTACTTGCTTTCATTTTTAAATATCTAATTCCTGAGCGTCTCTCTACATGTACAAGTAGAAGCAAAACTTTCTTGGAAGTGCATCTCAAATGTTATCTTAAATCTACACAGTTTCAACCAGTATTGCTCAACAAAACACAAAAACTCAATGTCCTCTCCCTTGTTTTTATGTTTTATTTTTCGTAAAAGTCCCAGTTTGTCTCCTACTCTCCCACCTGCGCTACATTAAAGAAATAGTTTAATATTTTGGGAAGTAAACTTGTTTACTATCATTTAGAGAGTCAGATGAGATGCATTACTAATGCCTGTATTAACCCTTTGAAACCTGAGCAAATAGTCTTGATTTCTTTCAAAATCATGGTCAGAATGCAATGAGCAACAAGAGATAACCTATCAATTTGCAAAAAAAAGGTAAAGGGTTGCAATAAAAGAAAAGTAAAAAACAACAATTAAAAAAGGAAATGACTTAAAAAAAAAGCAAAAATAGAAAAAAAACATACAGAAATATATTCTGTGGTATAATTTTAATAATAGTCATAAATATAGTTTTCTAAACATCTTTCATTGTTTTTTTTCTAATTTTCTAATAATTTCCTCTATTAAAAACTACTCTTCATTTCTTTGCCATTTTCTTTTCACGTTTGACCAATTTCTTGCTCGTTGCTTTTTGTTCATAATTTCAGAAGAAATCAAACCGATCCACTCATGTGTTAAAGGTTTTAAGGTTGCGAAAACTGATGTCAATCCAGGTTTCAGACAGAGCTGCATTGTGTCTTATTTACATGCGTATGCCTCTCAGTGTGCAGCAAATACATTTGAACTACCCGTATCTCCATATCTCCAGTTTGCATGCTACTGTCACTGTCAGATTTCGTGGGGATCTTCGGTGGCTGAAAACGTTTGTGGCATGAGAGTAGTATCAATCTTCTACCTCTATTAAAGAAAAGGAACCAGCATATTTCCCCAAAATGTTAAGCTATTCCTTATTGAACAAAAGCGTCAGATTACATCATGCATGATTGACCAATCATGTTCTTCTTCTGTCTGATCGTCACTACAATTTTACCAAATGAACCCAACCAGCACAAATTTGCGAGGTTTTCCTAATGTCCAAAGTTAACGGGATTAACAGACTGCTTCAAGTAGCGTCATTTTTCAGTCTTATTCATTGTATCAGGACACCTTAGAGTGTATTATTGCACTTACAACATTGGTACTTAACACTGGAAAAAAGGAGATCTCGTCTACGTAATCGTAAGCTTTTTAAAGTTACTTTTTAAAGTTAGCTTTTTAAAGCAACTTTGTTGCCAGTTAACGGACTAAACTTTTCAAACAATTTGTGCAAATTTCAAACCTGCAAACCTGTTATTTTTACCACTGGTAAACAGGTTTCACGTGTGAATTTCTCAGAAACCTGAAAATCGCACATTATCCACTCTCTTCAAAGAAAATAAAGATGAACCTGTTTTACAAACTGTCGAGCGCTCCTCTGCGTCTCAAAAGAAGAAGTAGTACATGAGGAAACAGAAGAACAGGAACGCCAGGATCCAGTTGACTGAGTGGATGTAGACGATGACCAGGCCGATGTCGAAGAGCCAGCCGCGCATGTCGGTGAAGTCCAAAGCGTCCAGCGTGAAACCTACGTGGCCAAAGTGCCAGCGTCTTCCTGCCGCCGCCTGTCTCTGCTCTCCTGAAGTTATACAGACAAAATCACCGTCAGTATTCAAAGTGATTTTAGATGACTGCTGCTGGTTGTATTTGTAGTGTTGTGTATATTTTTTATACCATACTCCTTTAACATACAGTAAGTTCACGACGCAATAATGTTTATTTTACCACATTTGTATTACTGCTGTTTTACTCTTCGTAAAGTGGATTTTACGGTTGAATTGTCAATTTTAAAAGTGTTTTCATTTGTTTTTCAATTTTAGTTTTTATGTAAATCTTCAT
>NW_024625376.1:0-2015 GCF_008729295.1 Plectropomus leopardus
AAAAAATTGCTAATTATTTTCAAAAATATGGGAAGAGGGCAACAAGCAACTTCTGAAAAAAAAGAAGAAAGAAAAATATCCTGAAAAATACCAAAAAATAAAGTCAAAAGCAAACACGAGAGTGACTTGAGTGCGTCAAAAAAATATAATTTTCTCAAATAATTTTAAATACAAAATATGCTCAATTTCTTTAAGAAATATGGGAAGAAAGCAATGAGAAACCTGAGAAGAAAAGTTTTGCAAGAAATTAGTTTTCAAAAAAGTACAAGAAATGAATAATGGCAAAAAAACAAAGTCAAAAACCAAAACAAAAAAAAAAAAAAAATCCCTTGTTTTTAAATTGAATTTTCTAAAATCTAATAATTTTTTTGCAGTTTGTAGGACATTTATTGGCTAAGTTGCCTTTTCATCCTTTTTTTTCCCAAAGAAATAAAAACAATCCAAAGGTTTAAACACTTGTGAAAGGCATCTCAATAAAGCACAAAAAAGTGATGTTGAACCAGGTTTCAAAGGCAAATTCAAATGTTGCCAGTCGTGACAATGTCACCGCGGCGCCGTATTAGCCGAGGACTACTGATAACCGGGTCTAAGTCCAGCACAAATCCAGCAGCCGCGTTGATTTACTGTGTGGCCTATCAGCCCGGCCGGAGCAGGCGGAGAGCGTCAGAAACTTAATGAGCACTTGGTCCCACTTAACACCGAGTGCTACCAGATATGCCTTTAATATCTGCTCGTCCAGGTGGAGGGGAGTTTAAGCTGTAAAAATGTCATTTGACATGTAATCCTGTCTATTAGTGGGAGGTTTTAGGGGTCTAAATGTTCGGTGAACACTGAAGCGAGCAGTGACTGCGGGGAGACGCAGCATCACTTCAATTTGCAAGAATCTGCAGTTTGTGGCTCTCACAGGTGCTCACAGACAGCAGAGGGTTTGGATGATTTCACACACATATGTGAAGATGAAACACTCACTCTGTATTTACTGTAAATGCATAGTTTTTACTACGTACTCCAGAAGGTAAGGTATTAGCCACACTGTAAAATGTGACAAGTTGATCTTAAAATAATCTTGGCAACCGACTGTCTTGAAAAATAAAAATAACTCAAACTATTAATATTAATTTATCTTTACTTTGTATCTAATTGTTAAATTTAGTAAACATTTAGCTGTATATTTACTTAATTGTAAAATTGTTGCAACTTAAAAATAAAAATTGTTAGAATAAAAATTACCTTGTTCTTTCCAAGTTTTAGCATCTTCAGTAAACCAAGTTAGTCTGACTTAACCCTTTAAAACCTGGATTGACACCTGTTTTCCTTTGAGACACCTTTCACAAGATTTGCGCCTTTAATACCCAAGCAGATTGGTTTCAAAAACATGCAAAATGAGCAACTTGGCAAGAAAGGCCAAGAAATTGGTAAAATGAGACACAAAAAATGACCTAAAAAAGAGAGCGTGAGAGAAAACTTTAAGAAAATTATTCAAAAAGATAGAAAAAATGTCAAGGGAACTACTCATTATTAACAGGTTAGAGCATCCTCACCGCCTACATGAGCAGCACTGCGCAGACTCGTCTCAGTTGGCTCGCCAATTTTTTTCGCGTGTCGCTCACGGTTGTCATGAGAAACAGACGGTGAAAATTGTGTTTTGATGATTATACTGACTCTGTACCACCTTCTACCTCATTTTAAAGTCTCTCTCTGTCACAGAGATGCAAAAATACTAATATAGATGCAATACTCAAACGTCCCTGCTGCTGTTTCAAAATAAAAGCAGCCTGACAACGTCTCTGTCGATATAATCCCATCAGTTGTTGGCACAAGGCATTTTATTTTGAAATAACTGCATTGCAATAAGTGCTGTTGACAATGCAGGAGCTGCTCGACTTCATAAATGAGTGGAATTTGTGCTTATAAATGTGAATCGAATTTGATGTATGTGATTCATTTTGATTGATTAATCCCAGAGTATGTAATAAATTGGATAACGCGCTTAATAGCTTGACAGCCCTTTTATT
>NW_024625377.1:0-1256 GCF_008729295.1 Plectropomus leopardus
TTTGGCAGAAAGCTAGACAAGACAGGCAGAACAAAAAAACCTGTTCCAGCTGGGGTTGCAATGATATGACAGTGTCACGGTATTAGAGAATTAGGGTGCCTGCAGTGCAAAGTGCAAGCAAACTACTACTATTCCATGTACTTGTTAGTGTGGATGCTTCAGCAGCCACATTATCGTTCTTCAAAACTTTATTCTTATTATTTCAACGTCTGCCATACATTTTTTGGCATCTAACAACTTAAGCATACTTTCAGCTTTTTAAACCATTAAAAAAAAAAAAATCAAGGACATCTCTGCTATTACTTTTCTCATTTCAACTATTTAGACTTTTTAAAATATTCAGCTTTTTTCAACTTTTGTACTTTTACTAGAACTACTTCTACTATTAATACCAATAGTTCTACTACTACTACCACTTCTGCTACTACTATTGCTATTATTGCTAATGTTATTATTACTCCATCCATCTTTTTCACTGCACATTTCACTTTGTAATAAATGTCTCTTTTATTAAATCCATTTCGTCTGTCTGCTTTTGGGTCCTCAGTCCCAGGTGTGACAGGTACAAATATCTATCAGAAAGGCCGACTTCCTGAATAAATGTAGCTGAAGGTGAGGTGGGTCATTCTGTCAGGATGAACTACTACCTGTATAAATATAGTTCAATGCTGTACAGTTCATTTTGTAGGGGAGCTTCATGATTCACATCATATCCTCTTTCAGTGTAGTACACCCCCCACTCCCCGCATCCAGGGATGCAAAATGGCGCTACTTGCTTTCTCCTGTGTAAGAAGGGAGGGGTCCAGCTGATTTTAGCTTTCAGCGGATCTCTCGAAACACCACTGTGATTAAATCAGGAGTACAGAGCCTCAGTGTCGGAGCTGTCCGGAGACTGAAGTTAACCTGCACGTTTTCTGCTGCTAACATGAACTCACCTTTCCAGCCGGACAGCCTTCCTCGTTGTTGCTCGACGTCCTCTTTGGAGAGAAAAACGACCTCCTCATACTCTCTAAGAGCTGTTTCAAAGATGCTGAATATTTCCTCAGCGGCAGCTTTCAGTCGCTCATTCACCAAAGCTTTGAGTTTCTCTGTTTTGAACATTTCCGCGGCTGAAAGAGGACCTCCGGTTTGTTTCCTGACGGGCTGACACAACACTGGCTGCTCACCGGGTTGCCAAATATCGCGACAGAAACAAGTAAATGATTCATTGAACATGGACACACCCTCCTCAGTCAGTGTAGACTGTAGACTGAATA
>NW_024625378.1:0-6210 GCF_008729295.1 Plectropomus leopardus
TAAATATATGAGAACAATAACACAGTAATCATAATTATAGTTTGGACATTTTATCATTTAAAAAATATTTTTCTAATCATCTGCTTTCTTTAAAAACACATTTTCTTTTCACCTTATACCAATTTCTAGCAACTGTCTTTTTTCATGTTTTTATGTTTTCATGTTGTTCAAATCAAACAGATGCTCATGTTTCAGAGATTTAAATTTCCATTTATTTTTATTTAATTAAAGCAGTTCCAATTTATGGTGCAATCTAAAGACTTTGGGTTTTTAATTTTATAATTATTAATCCATACATACTGCACTGTGTATTTTGTTTTTGTTTGTTTGTCATTTTGAGTATTTTAAATTGTGCAAGAAAAATAATTTAAAAAAATAAATCCCATCTAAAAAATCTAAATCTAAATCTAGTCATGCAGCGTGCACCAAACCAGTGTGTTTGCAGCGATGGAAACCTTGATGATTTGTGTGGGAAAACAAGACGATGGGAACAAACACTTGTAAGAGCAGCAGGATATGAAAGAGAAGAGGGACGAAGATTTGAAAAGAGGCGTTTCCTGCTGTGTTTGTATTCACACGGTGACGCACGCACGTTGTTTTGGTGCCCCTGAAACAGTGACTGAGGTTCATGACTGCTCTCATCCAAACTGAGAGAAATGGGGTACACCTGGTTTACACGCAGACCCCCACCTTTAAAATGACGCAGCAGACAGTTAACCCTTTAAAACCGGAGCACATTGGCTTAATTTCTTCATTTAAAAAAAAACATGGGAAGAAGCCAATGATGCTACTTAACAAATAAATGACTGAAAAATTAGCAAATTAACAGAAAATTATCAAGGAAATAAGAAAAACAATGAACAAGGAAATGACCACACACACACACACACACACACACACACAAACACACACACACGTACAGCACTAACCACCAAACGAGCGCAGTGCAGAGTGGAGGCGATGAGCTCCTCAGTGGGACACGATTGGAGAGACTCAGCTGGACCGTCTACCAAAACAAAGAACAGAAAAGCTCAGACTACAACACACACGCACACACACACACACACGCACACACACGCAGCATGACTTCTTTCTCTGCTCAGGATGCCATTACTCCACCATACATTCAATAATATTGTTAATAATAATACATTTATTTATGTGTCACTTTTCTAAACAGATGTTACAAAGTGCTTCCCAAAACAATAACAACAGATAAATGAAGCAAAAAACAATAAAATAACTGTAAAATTATGAGCTGGTTAAACAAGGTGATTAACCCTTTGAAACCTGAGCAAATTGGCTTGAAAATGTGGCAAGAAGACAATGAACAACATAACAAAGGAAAAGAAAAATAAGAAAAAAAACTCTAAATATTAAATCCAGTAAAATAACATTTGTATTTTTTTGTAACATGATTTTAACTATAAAATTATCTTTATAATTTTCTTAATGTTATTTTACGCAAAATTTCAGGTAATTTTCTTGTCATGTTTAAGTTATTTCTTGCAATTTGTGGGACATTTCTCACCAAGCGGCTCACTGCCCTTTTCCCCCAAAGAAATCTTTTTTTTTCTCACATATCAAAGATTTAAATGCTTTTGACAGACGTCCGAATGCAGCAAAAGAAAGGTTTCAAAGGGTTAAAGTGATTAATTCTGCAGCAGCTCTCGGTGTGTTGGTGAGTGCTGACTTGCTGCGTCTCGGCTGTTTGATTGTTTTAGCTGCGTGTTTTTCCTAAAATGAGCCGCAGGAAGTCTTTCCTGTTTTGAACGCACTATGAATAGAAGAGAGAATTGTGTTTGTGTGACAGAGAGAGACAGAGGACAAGAGACGAGGAAAACATATGAAAAAGTGCGTTTTTCTTCTGCGTTTAATAAAAATAATAATAATAATAATTTAATAAATAAAAGAATAAAATGACTCCACAAACGTTTCTGTGTATATGAAGCCGCGTATGTTTCTGAGAGGATGCACTGATGCTGCAGTTTATTGTGAAGCTGAGTTACTGTATCCTTCTTTCATCTTTCTCACACCTCTCTGCTCCAGGAAACAGGACACAGTAAACTTCCAGCTTCTGTTTCTCACTTCCAAGTGGAAGTAGGTTTGTGGGAAGCACTTTGTGTGTGTGTGTGTGTGTGTGTGTGTGTGTGTGTGTGTTGAAGCGCTGGAAAAAAAGGCCCTCTTGACCGTTTCTTGCTCCCTTTTCTCTCACGTAGAAGCAGCAAACTGTTTATATCATCAGCATAAATCTGTACTCTCCCAAAAAAACAGCGACACACAAACACACAATCGCTGACGCACTCGTGTGACTCATCAGACACACAGAACCGGCTTATTGCACCGTGTCACATTTTCAAAAAGGCAGTTTGATTTTTCAAAAGAACGTTTTTTTGTGCATCCACGCTCCGGATCAGTGGACTCAGACGGACGAGCGATCATGAATCAGCACAGACGAGCTGATTATGATAAAGATTAGAGCCACAATGCCGAAAAATTTCCACACCTTTTCCCCCCAAAGACTTTGTCTGCAAAAAAAAAAAAAAAAACAGCTCAAACACACAAAACACAAAGTAAAACGTTTCCAAAACGACAATCTTGATTTTGCAGATTTGGTCCGTTTGCAGACGTTTAAACTGTTTATGTGACCAAACAGATTTGCTTCAGACTTGTTTCTTCCTTTTCCACATTTCCTGTCTCTTCTTTAATGTGTTTAATGTGATGAAGCTGAGACGCTTTCATCTACCGCCTCATTAGCCTGCCTGGTAGATGAAATTTTGGGCCTGATATTTATCAAACACACTCAGGAAACTTTGTGGGTTTGGTTGTGGCTGAGAGGTTCAATTACTCAGCAGAAAGTCACAGTTTCACTCAGGAAGCAAGAAACTTGTGTCACGAGACAAAAGCCTTCTGACAAATATGGGTATTTGTTTATTTTATTAAAAATATCAACAGTAAAAAACAATCGCACAGATTTACCAACAGTATTTACAGGAGACACATTTCACAGTGAGGGAGAAGACGAGTCGTGGGCCAGCAGACTGCTTCTTCTCAAACACCAAACACACACACACATACATATACACAGTATATACACATATATATACAGGGTCCGCACGCATTCTCTTAGACTACATTTCAAAACTTTTCCAGGACTTTTCAAGCGATGTTTTTTATGTTTATTCAAACATAATCTCAGCATCTCACATGAGGGGTTCAAAAACTGTTAAAATTGTCAAAATCCAACAGTAACTGCTGTTTTTCAAGACTTTGGCTACATTAAACGGTGTCATTCTGGCAATTTTTTTAAAAGCACACCTTTTAAAAATTTTAGGAAAAAAAAAAATTTGCCCCAGAATTTTAAGGTTTTTAACAAAAAAATCACCAAAAGGTTTTTCTAAAAAAAATACAAAAAATTTCTAAAAATGTTTAGGTTTCCTATAAAACTCAACAAAAACTAAAAAAGGAAAAAAATTGCCAAATTACAAAAATTTAAAAAGAAGAAACAAATATGCAAAAACGTTTACATTTTCTATAAAAATAGCCAAAAATAATAAAAAGAAGAAGAAAAAAAGCCAAAATTAAAAAAAAACAAAAAAAACACACCTTTCAAAGGCATATTTTCTACAGAAAATAAATTCACTGTTATGCTACATTAATGTAATTTGATTTATTATATAGGCTAAAACACTTAAACATGATGTTTTTTGAAAGTTTCTTTGGTTTTTACTACTTCTATGACTCTTCAAGGCCTGGAAAAAGCGATTGTGAAATTCCATGACTTTTCCAGGTTTTCCATGAGCGTGGGAACCCTGTATATACAGCACAGGCAGACACTAGCTGGAATGTAAACTGGAGGACTCGGACTCTGTGGTGGTGGAGGCGCCCGGGCGTCTCCGGGGTAAAATCTTCAAACTGGAGGCTCGGCTCAGGGTGAGGGCTCTGCGGGCTGAACTCTTGAACCCGGCCCCCAGGAAGGCGTACAGTAGCGGGTTCAGGCAGCAGTGTGCGAACGCCATGGGCTCAGCCACCGCCAGCCACACGCCCAGCACGGCCTCCAGGCCGCAGCCGCGCGGCAGCACCTCCAGGCGCAGCAGAGCGTCCACAGAGATGCCGGCTCCGTACGGCAGCCAGCACACGAAGAAGCAAAGGACCAACGCGATGGTGGTCCTGACGGCTCGCCGCTTCTGCCTCTGGCCCCCCAGAGGGCCCCGGGTCAGCCTGGTGACGATGACGCAGTAACACACCAGGAGCACCAGACCCGGGATCACCAGACCCACCAGGACCAGCTGGAGGTGGAAGACTGCGACCCAGATCGGGGCGTTGTCTGCTGGGTAGAACCGCTGGCACAGAGTGGCCCCCTCGCCCCCCTCCTGAGTCCGGGCGTAGATCAGGTCCGGCACTGCCAGGAGGCCGGCGGGCAACCAGGCGCCTGCAGGGAGAGACGAGGAGGAGACATAAGAGACTCGGGGGGACGAGATGCAAACAATACAGAAAGAAAGGCGATGCTACAAACCGTGGGAGACATGTCAAATAATTTTTTGAGCATTTAGGAAGGACATTTGATTTTGGCTTTAGGGGAGGAGCATACGACCTCAAATGGCTGTATTTTTTATTAATTTTTACTTAAATCTTACCAATATTTAAAGAGACAAATTGGCAATATTTTTTCTTTAATTTTTTGGGGGGATTTTTAATGAAAAGATTTTGATGGGTTTTTTTCCCATTTTGAACATTTTTGGTGATTGGTTTTTCTTTTTTGAAGAAAAGATTTTGTTTTGTTTTTTTGGCGACTTTTTTTCTTTAAAAATTCTTTTTTCATTTTAAAGAAAAGATTTAGATGATTGTTCTTTCTTTTGCATTTTTTGGCGAATTTTAAAGAAAAGATTTTTTTTTCTTTAAAGATTTTTGGCAAATTTTAAAAGATTTTGGTGATTTTTTTCCCCCTCAAAAATCACCAGAAATTACTTTTCCAAAACTTTCAAGGTACGTTTAGTTTTCCAACTCTTTTCCAGGCCTGAAAAATGCAAAATTGCAAATTCTTTTTCAAGATTTTTCATGACCGTACAAATCCATAAAAATGCTTCAACACTCACCCACATAAACCAGTTTGTGCGCCAGCAGCTGCCTCAGCCCGCCGGTGTTGGTGTCCGTGGCTCGCACCACCGCCAGGTAGCGGTCCAGGCTGATAAATGCCAGGATGAGCACGCTGCCGTACAGGTTGACCGTGTAGATAACGTGCACACCGACGCAGGCGACCGCTCCGAAGCGCCAGTCGGCCAGAGCTGAGTCCACGGCCCAGAACGGCAGCGCCAGAACAAAGAGGAGGTCAGCGGCGGAGAGATGGAGGCGGTACCGATCAGTGAGGCTGCACTTTGACCTGACGACCAACACACATACTTGTACTTCAGTATCCTCTTTTCATGCCACTTCATACTGTGACTCTACTACATCTCAGAGGGAAATATTGCACTTTTTATTTCACTACATTCATCTGAACGCTTTAGTCATTTTACAAATGAAGATTTTGCATAAAAAAATAGGAGTTTGTTAACTGTTTTCAAAAATATTCCAAATTCTGTCCAAAGTTTTACAGATGCGACTTCTGCCTCATTACTTCGACCCCTTAACAGACGATATTATCAAGATAAAGTCATAACTGATACTTGATATCACCGTTTACATCTACAACAACATCTCTGACATCCTGTTTTTCTTTTACTGTGTGTATAAATGTGTGTGTGTGTGCATATTTGTTCAGATGATAATTCTGTATGTGCATTTTGAGGAAAAAACAACATTAAACATAAGTTAGATAAACACACTTAAGAGTTTATAAAATATGTTTTGTTATTAATAAAATTCTCAAATATTTATACGAGTAAAGCTAAAATGATGAGCTGATTAATCAGTTCGCTGACTGACAGAAATTTAATAGCAAAATAATTTCTTTAAAGATTTAAAACACTTGACGCCAATGTAGACGTGTTTTGTTTGTTTTTTAAGATTTTTCTGTACTAGGTACTTTTACTTTGAATACTTTAAGTATATTTTGCTGATTATACTGACTTGTTTTCATTTAGATAATATTGTCAATAGAGGGTTTTAATTTGTATTAGAGTATTTTTACAGCATTGTATTACCTCTTTGCGCAAAAAACACAAGTGTGTATAAATTATGATAATTTGTTATATATAAAATTACAAAAAA
>NW_024625379.1:0-3143 GCF_008729295.1 Plectropomus leopardus
GCCTTTAGCTCAGTGAGTAGAGCGTCTGCCTCATGTAGGCTGAGTACTCTGCAGCAGCCCAGGGTTCAACTCCAGCTTACAGCCCCTTGTTGTGTGTCATCCCTCTTCTCTCTCCCCCTTTCCTGTCACTCTCTGACTTTACTATAATAAAAGTCCAAAAAAAAATCTTTAAAAAAGTACACACCATATTTCTTCCCATAGAGTTGCCCACACCTTTGAAAAAGCGACGGTTGAGTCCATTAGACGCCTGCATGTCCGAGAGCTCGACACCCTACGGCTCCCCTTGTGCCACGCCCACCAGGGCAGACCAATCGGAGACACCCGCAACCCCCGCCTTACTGGCCACCCCACCGCGTCCCCGAACAGAGGAGCCGAGCACAGAGCCCCCGCCCAGCACCCCAACACAGACACTTAACGCCCCTCAGGAGGTAAGGCTGTCGATATGGAGGATTCTCATTTGTTGACATAAAAACAAGAACAGAAGGGACTGAATTTGTTTTTGTTACAGAGTGAATCTTCAGTGGAAAGCTCACCAGAGGTCAGCCGGAAACCCAGCGTGCAAGAGGTGAGTAAAGGACGCAACCAAAATGTATATTTTTCAACAAGGGTTTAAGGCTCAGTAATCATTGGATTTAGTCTTTGATTAGATCAAAAACTTGATTCATAGTTCCAGTTTTTGATTCATCAGTATAGAACAGCATTTGTCCTCCATCTTATGACATATTTAGATTTTGTAAGTGACCTTTTTAAAATTTCTAAAGAAAAATGAAGTGGGCCACCTATAGCTCACTGGGTAGAGCATGTGCTCCATATTCCTTAGGCTTCTGCAGTGGCCCAGGTTCAAGTCCAGCTTGTGGCCCTTTGCTGTCCCACCTTTCCTGTCTCTCAAACTGTCCAATAAATAAAGGGAAAATGCCCCCAAAGATTTTGTTTATTTTTCTTCATTGAAAGACATTTTGGTTCAATATGTTTTGTGTGTTTAATTTACAAAATATTAGGGAAAAAACGTCTATCACTTCTATCAATTTATGGTTTATTGAATTGTATAACTTTTTAGCTTAGGTCATACTGATTTTAGGGACATGAGGTGTTTGAATATAATCCAAAAAAATGACATCACAATAAGAAAAAGAAAGTGGAAGCTCTTTCATGCAGTTCCTTCATCATGATCCCTGACGTCTTTTCCTTCCTTCTTTCCTAGGCCGATCGTCCTCCTTCGTTGGTCTCCTCTCCGTGCGTCAGGGCTCCCAGTACAGATGGACTCCCGACAGAAGCCAAGGCGTCAGTCCCTGAGAGTCCACAGCCTCCAGCTGCTGAGTCTGTGGACTGTGGAGACGACAGGGCAGACGGCGTGGTCGTAGAAGGCGGTAGTGAAGCTTCCTCATCAGCAGAAACGTGTGCTTCCTCTTTTCCTGGCTGGATAAAAAGCCCAGACAGAGGCCCGACTGGACCAGCTGGCCTGAACTTCTCTCCAGTCAACTCAAACTTACGGGACCTCACACCCTCACACACTCTGGAGCCTCTGGCAGCTCCCTTCAGGCCCGACGCTGCAGCCGGGGCTGCAGCAGGCGCCGCAGCAGCGACGGGGTCATTGGTTGGCTCTCAGGCGCCCTTCAGCGAAGGCCAGGGGCAACTCTTTTACCCCTGCTCCGAGGAGGGGGGTTCACTCGGCTTCTCTCGCTCTCTCAACGGGGATGGTTCTGGTGAGGGAGGAGGATCGGCGCAGAATCCACCACAGAAGAAAAAGGTGAGTGAGGAGTGCCCTTTCACATTTTACCAAATTGTTCCACTGCTTTTTACCTCTGACAGGGCTCCCGAAGATCCTTGAACAGTCTTAGAAGGCATTGAATTCACTGGTTTAAAAAGTAAGGCCTTAAATGTCTTACATCAGTCTTTTAAAAGTCTTAAATATAAAGTCTTAAATATTAATTATCAATTATTTTTTGCTGAATTTGCATCATAAAAATAATTAAGTAATAAATAAGTACAGAATGCCTTTTTACACACCCCTAAGTAATTAATTTGAGGTAAATGGGGTTTTTGTTTTTTATAAAATTTGTCTTACATCTATTCTGAGAGGCAATAAAAGAGTTGTAAAAAAGTCTTAACCGCTTGCCCTAAGCTGTAGGAACACTGTCTTTATTCTTGGAGAATAGGATAGACATTGCAAATAAGTAAAGAACTATGGAGATTTTCTTGATTAAAAAAAATCTGCAGTGACAAAATACAGTGTACAGTGTAAGCAATGTATGTAAGGAGAGGATTTCCTGAGATGGATTGACTCTTGCTGCTCTTTGTAATGGAAACTCTCCAAATGCTTCCCTCTGCTGGAGTAACTTAACAAATGCTCTTTGTTCATAAATGACATTGAGGTTCTGCAACTCTTCAGGTTTCCCTGCTAGAATACAGGAAGCGTCAGCGCGAAGCTCGACGCAGTGGCTCCAAGACCGAGTGCAGCTCTCCTGTTTCCACCGTGCCACCTCTGAGCATGGACGCCTTCCCCGTCGTTGCGCTAGAGACCACCAGTGAACCTCCTCTGCCCCCGGCTCCCGCTCCTCTCTGCAACACCAACAGCAGCGCTGTTAAAGAGCCGCAGACGAGTGAGGAGGCAGAGGCGGCCGGAGAGAAAGGCGAGAAGGAAGGAGGAGAAGGACAGTGGTATGTATTAAAAATACTTTAACTTTAAACATGAAGACATCTTTGTTAGTGTTGTCATATTTTTTGTTTCGTTAGCCCTTTGATGTCGATTACTGTATGCATACACGATAGAGGGCATTTCACAACACCAGAAATGTAACTGTCTATTCCAGTACTACTGAATTTTCACAATGTTTTTGTAACCTCATGTACTTAAACATGCACTCCTCTATTAAAATTTAATAAAATTGTATTATTTATCTTTGATGATCTGCCTCGAACTCAAAGAACTGGTCCATGTGGGTTCATGAGATTTAGTGGCCACATAGTTTTACCCAATGTTGAACATTTTTTAATCCGAAACCCCTTGGTTCAAGTTCAATGGAACGTCGAAAACATGTCACCTATAAGCAGGTTTGGCTCAGTGGGTAAAGCAGTTGCGTAGTGTGCCTGAGGTCACTGGTTCAAGTCTTACCTGAAACAGGTGACTTTTTCAGACTGCTGTC
>NW_024625380.1:0-938 GCF_008729295.1 Plectropomus leopardus
TTTCCACTTCTCATCATTCGGTCTTTCCTTTTCTTTTCTTCTGTAATTTCTTTTTCCTCTCTATGTCCTCTTGTTTGAAATGTTTTTGCATCTTTTTAGGTGTTTTTTATATTCTGGATTCCTTTCTCCTTTTTTTCTTTGTATAAGCTTTTTTCCCCTTTTCTCTCTTTTTCTCATGTTATCGCATTCCCGTATTTCATTTTCTTATTTTTCTTCTCTTTAAACCATCTGTGAAATGAAAGTGAATGAAGAAAAGGAAATATATTCCTTCACTAACACCTTGTTAACATTACACAAAAAACACAAAGCTCACTGAGCTCACAAGTATTTGTCAAATTATTTGTCTTTCTTTGTTTTTTTGACCTCAGCTTGAACGCTTGCACCTTCCTCGTATTGTGGTTAGAAAAATGTGACCTATCTTGCCAATATCCGATGACTCAGTGTGTTGTAAGCTCACTTTGCCTCGGGTGAATGAATTAATGACAGAAAAAAAAAAAAAAACACACAGAGGGTGGGTCCAGTTTGCCAGCCTTCCCGTAAGTAAATCTATTTTTTTTTATCACAGGCAAGAGAAGAGGAAGAAGCTGTTAGTCACTGTGATATTAAATTACGAAGCAGCTTGAACCTTGTCCAATTCAAACAACCCCTCTGTTCCTTTACAGCCAATCACGGCATTCCTCGCCGCCCCCGGAATTCCTCTCAGCCAATGAAGAGCGAGCGTTGAGTGACACAAGTGGTATTCCATTCATTCCTGAGCGCTGAACGTTAAACGTGTGGTTTGGTGTTTCCTTTTTTCTCTCATCTGGCCATCCCACCCTCAGCCTGTATGTGTGTGCGCATGTTTGTGTGAGTGGGAAGTGGAATGTGTGCTGGGATGTGAGCAACTTCCTGTTTTTAGTTGTTAAGTCCTGTACATTTATGTGTAGCTTCACACTATA
>NW_024625380.1:1017-1535 GCF_008729295.1 Plectropomus leopardus
TAACCTCTACCTTTTGTATTTCCACTTCTCATCATTCGGTCTTTCCTTTTCTTTTCTTCTGTAATTTCTTTTTCCTCTCTATGTCCTCTTGTTTGAAATGTTTTTGCATCTTTTTAGGTGTTTTTTATATTCTGGATTCCTTTCTCCTTTTTTTCTTTGTATAAGCTTTTTTCCCCTTTTCTCTCTTTTTCTCATGTTATCGCATTCCCGTATTTCATTTTCTTATTTTTCTTCTCTTTAAACCATCTGTGAAATGAAAGTGAATGAAGAAAAGGAAATATATTCCTTCACTAACACCTTGTTAACATTACACAAAAAACACAAAGCTCACTGAGCTCACAAGTATTTGTCAAATTATTTGTCTTTCTTTGTTTTTTTGACCTCAGCTTGAACGCTTGCACCTTCCTCGTATTGTGGTTAGAAAAATGTGACCTATCTTGCCAATATCCGATGACTCAGTGTGTTGTAAGCTCACTTTGCCTCGGGTGAATGAATTAATGACAGAAAAAAAAAAAAAA